>NC_041407.2:74289454-74589454 GCF_900747795.2 Erpetoichthys calabaricus
AGATAGATAGATAGATAGATAGATAGATAGATAGATAGATAGATAGATAGATAGATAGATAGATAGATAGATAGATAGATAGATAGATAGATAGATAGATAGATAGATAGATAGATAGAGTTAGGTCCATAAATATTTGGACAGAGACAACTTTAGAACAATGGTTCTTATTGCAGATGTTGAAGGACGCCACCCTTTTAAGGAAGTATAACCGGCTCTGTCCTTTCTTACACAGAGCATCAGTATTGGCAGTCCAGTCTAATTTATCATCCAGCTGCACTCCCAGGTATTTATAGGTTTGCACCCTCTGCACACAGTCACCTCTTATGATCACAGGGTCCAGGAGGGGCCTGGTCCTCCTAAAATCCACCACCAGCTCCTTGTTTTTGCTGGTGTTCAGGTGTAGGTGGTTTGAGTCGCACCATTTAATAAAGTCCTTGATTAGGTCCCTATACTCCTCCTCCTGCGCACTCCTGATGCAGCCCACGATAGCAGTGTCGTCAGCAAACTTTTGCACATGGCAGGACTCCGAGTTGTATTGGAAGTCTGATGTATATAGGCTGAGCAGGACCGGAGAAAGTACAGTCCCCTGCGGCGCTCCTGTGTTGCTGACCACAATGTCAGACCTGCAGTTCCCAAGACGCACATACTGAGGTCTGTCTTTAAGATAGTCCACGATCCATGCTACCAGGTATGAATCTACTCCCATCTCTGTCAGCTTGTCCCTAAGGAGCAGAGGTTGGATGGTGTTGAGGCTTTGACTTTTGGCTTGAAAGAATACAAGAAACAGTTAAGGGATTTGACAATTAAATAGTAAGTCAATTAAAATGAACAGAAAAGTAATTAATTAGTAGCAAAAACAGTTCACTAATTAAGGAAAAGGTTAGAATAAAAACCTGCAGCCACTGCGGCCCTCCAGGATTGGAGCTGGATACTCCTGCTTTCTGGAATGGAAGGACCTGTAATAAACTCATCACTCTTAATATCCAGAAAGTGTAGAGTTGCCATTAAGAAGGCTAATAAGATGTAAACGTTTAGGAGGTATATAATGCACTGGTGAAGCTTCATCTGAAGAACTATGTGCTATGTAAGTTCACATCCATTTTTGCAGTGTATATTAAAACGGGAACAAGCTTGTTGGAAAGAATTTAAAAATACTGCAGTAGCTGCAGACACCACACCCATGTTGTAAGTTAAATATTGACGGGGGAACTTCCCTGACCGGAATATAACTAAACAAGTTTAAAACATGAAATGTTTACAGTGCAACCCCCATAAAACTAAAACAAGAGTCAGCAGAATAAGAATCCAAAGCCTGTCCATTAGAAAACACAGTGCTGCTTTGCTTCTCTGCCAAAACACCAGAGCAGAAGGAGGAGCAGTTGAACAGGAGATGAAGATCAGCACTCACCTGCATAACATACGACCTTCCACTTTGTTATGGCTACATCTTTAAAGAGAATGTGTACAATAACCTCTCCAAAATTATTTTTTACGTTCTGTTGTATTCAAATATCCATACTGTACGAAGGTAATTGTGCACAGTCAGTGGGAGACTTTGCGGTGAAAACTTCAATCTTATGTGATTTTCCAAAACTGTTTGGGAAGGAGTACACTAAGCTTTAAACATGGAATGTCCTGGTGAGACTGGGCTATCCACACAGACTGTAGATAGATAGATAGATAGATAGATAGATAGATAGATAGATAGATAGATAGATAGATAGATAGATAGATAGATAGATAGATAGATAGATAGATAGATAGATAGATAGATAGATAGATAGCCTAGTGAATTTCTAATCTATCTATCTATCTATCAGATAGATAGATAGATAGCCTAGTGAATTTCTAATCTATCTATCTATCTATCAGATAGATAGATAGATAGCCTAGTGAATTTCTAATCTATCTATCTATCTATCTATCTATCTATCTATCTATCTATCTATCTATCTATCTATCTATCTATCTATCTATCTATCTATCTATCTATTTATTTCTCATTCTTTTCACATTACTCACTTTGCAGCAGTACAGGTCTGTATAATTTGCACTTTTTAATCATAGCTTTTCTATTAGAATACACTATTTACAGTCTTTGATCACTTGTACCTGATCTAAACACTTTCCATGCCTTATAAGCTTCTGATGTATTGGACAAAATTTGGGTGACATTTTTCTTTGATATTATTCTAGAAGTCAGCAGAATCCATGGCGTATTCATTGCTATAACACATACTATATATTGTGTGTTGAAGGACATCCCCACAGGCTCAGTCGAGGTATGTAATAACCCACCAGGATGAGAGGGGGTGATATTGCCAACACTGTCATCTCATTCCTTCTCCACAGTACCAAGAAGCCGCCTAGTGAAGGCAACCCTGAAGTAGTTGTCATTAATGGCTCAATTAGCATTCTGACCTTAGCTATCCAGCCCAGAAGCTCCTTTTTGTTTTTTGCCTTGAATACCTCACATAACGGGAAGGACGCCAAAGAGTGTTTCTTTTTTTAAGTTCTGTTCAATAAATGGGACAACCCTGTTGGCGCTCCAGATTTTCTCACATGGTGGATCTCTCATTCCTGCACTCAGCAGCTCCCAAGTCTTGGGGTTTTGAGGTAGCCCTGTGTCTATGGGAGTTGCACTAAAAAGGTTCCTGAATGACACCTGATGCTGCTGAAGTAGGCTGTGGCTCACTATGACACTATGCTGGAATGAATAAGGGAATGTTTTAAGTATATGTTTTGTGTGTATGTGTAATTATATTTGCATGCATGCAAACACAAGTACAATCACAAGAATGTAAATATAGCAATACACATATACATCATATTCCACAAATGTACTGCCGTTTGTAATTAGCAAAATAAATCTGAGTGATTCAAGTTTTTACACCTGTATTGCTAATAAAAATAAATGAACAAGGCAGGATTTCCAGCTTGTAAAAATCAAGCGTGGCAGGCCCTGGCATCTACTGGAGTTTATCACATAAGTAATTCATTTTGAGCGGTTAAACAGAGCTTTACTATAACAATATTTTATGCTTAACACAGGCACTTTATGGAAGAGTCCATGATCTGTTTAGTGTGTCTCATTCACTTTCCTGAGGGGGCAAATTGTGTAAGGAGACCTCCCGTTCTACCAGTTGGTCACTCTGCACTGCCAGAAGGGTCAGCCTTTCTGAGAAGCGTTAATCCGCTTGGCATCAAGTGCAGGGAGCTGAACTATAAACTCGATGACATTGGATAGGAGGAGAAGGATTCAATTCACTATTTGCTTTTTTTAAAATGCCCTTGTATTAAAAAGCATAGCCAAGCAGTACTTGATTTATGGCTTACTGCAAAATGCTGACCCTTAAATTGAAATAAAATATGAATTCAGTTTTCCTTTGAAAGAAAATGTTTGGAATTGCACATCTCAGCATGATTTACCTCTACTTTGTAATCTAATTTTAAAAGTGGATCCGAGAACCAAATCAGTTGGAAAGAAGATATAAACAGGGAACATTTTGACATTGATGTTTGCTGCGATGCGGAGAACGCTCCTTTGAAAGTGATCCCTCACTAAAATTCCTGGACAGATGGGCCCCCATCCAATCACCAAGCTTAAGCAGGAATATGTTGACATCTTGGTTCTTCTGTGGAAATCGTAATCCGCCGGTCATTCTGGAGGTAATAAACTGTTTCATTCAGCCTTAGCTTTCTGTTTGATCAGCAATCACCAACAATAATGAACATTTCTGTTGTATTTGTGCAGATTAGTCCAGGGTTTTAAAAAGCAGGCCACCAGACTGTAGAGGGATGCTTATGACTTCACTGTGCTTTTAATTACACCTAAACCATCCACATCAGGGAAGAATGGTAAGGAGGTTTGTGGCAGACATGGAAGCAGAAAGATTCTCTTCTTAATGAATATCCATATTAACATGTAGTGTATTAAAATGAAAAGTTATTTCCATGCTGAGGGAAAGAAGGTAAGAGACACATGCTGTATTAATGCACATATATCAAGTCACAGGCCGCATGGGTGTGCATTGCAATTCCAAGAGGCCAGATTTAAATCCTGGCCTTTCTGTGTTGAGTTTGCACTTTCGCCCTGTATCTGCATCTACTTTTTTCCCACATTCCATGTGTATTACTAGTCGATTTAAAAGTGGCCAAAATGTGTGTGTGTGTGTGTGAAAGTACAATAAGTGTGATCAGAGAGGGACTAGCACTATATTCGAGATAGTTTCTCCCTTGAGCCCAGTGTGCAGAGATAGGCACCAGCTTGACATGATCCTTAAGCAAATTTATAAATTTAAAAACATCTCTCTATTATAAAAGAAAATCTTGAGACGGGACTATTGCGAACAGATTTTTTCATGTCCGGCCCTCCTCTCAACCATTTTTCAACCACGTCCACGGTCCTCTCACCTCTTATTCGTGTGAATGCTTTTGTCAGATACAGTTCCTGCGCTCTGAGCTCTTATGAAATTTTACATTTTCCTCACTTTAATTTCCCAATAAAAGAAGACTTATTATGTCCAAATCTTATTGAAAATTTAATCCCGAAGGGTTATCAACAGAAGAAATGAGTACACAGGCAATCCTAGCACAGAGAAACAATGAAGACAAACAAAGTAACGTGAAAATTGTCGATCGGTTACACAGCAATGACATATAAAATTTTAACAGGCGACAAGAAAGGTAATGTAGTACGTCTTCAGGGGATAACATTAGACACCAAAGGAGATGCTGATATGCCATTCATATTAAAATGTTTACAGTTTCCCGTTAGAATAGCATTTGCTATGACAATTAACAAATCACAGGGACAAACATTCGAAAAATTCGGTTTATTTATTAGAGAGAAAGAAACGAAATTCACTCACAGGCAGTTATACGTTGCATTGTCACGATGTAAGTTCAAACACGGAATCAAAATTCGATGTGATATTGATGAAAAGTTAATTAAAAAAATTGCTTTTACTGAAGTTTTACAATTAAAGTGTAAGAAGTGTAAAAAGTATTTGCATGCTAATTTCAAATCCAAACAGAATGAAAACATGTAATGCAACGAATAACTAACGCAACATAAAACATAATTTTCTTTCAATTTATTACATTTTACTATTTTTTACTATGGTTAATTACTCGCTGTAATGTAAAATAGTTAGTTCTATTATGCATATGTAACAATTCCCGTGAAAATAACAATCTGTTTAAATTGTACAACTACTTCCCCATACGTGAGTGGCAGATCTGTGTAGTGGCTAGCGTGTAGCGCCTGTCCAGGAGTTGGCGAGTAAAGCAAGCAGGTGACAGAACCCCCTTGTCTTATATATAAATGTCTACACATGGAAATGTGTGCGTCTGTCTGTCTGTCCGGCACAGAAGTACGAGGCTACAGCATGAAGCTCAAATAAAGCGACTCTGTCGCCAAAGTGAAACTGCCGAGAAAAGAGAAACTCACTTAGCCGCTGATAAACAACGGAGGTGAGCACGTCAGCAAAACAAAACCGCTGAGGAAAGAGAACCTCGCTTAGCCACTAATGCACAACTGATGCAATTGATTGATTGAATTGCCAGAATCCATGGTTTCTAGGAGCCCGGTCTTTTTACAGCATAGGCTTACAAAGATAATAGATATATAAAAGCTCACAAAGTCCTCATTTTTCATTAAACTTCAAATTCGTTTTGTATTCATATGTATAGTCTGAGCACTCGAGTTCTTCACATCACAAGTTGATGCTGACATGTCACGTCTTGCCCTTGAAGGTCCTTATTGCCACACCCCCTATTTTTACCCAATGGCAGCTGCTCTTCAGTCACCTGACCTTATTTGTGCTGCTATTTAAGCAGCTTCTCTTAGATCTTTTTTGTAAGTTCTTTCATTGTTAAATTTTTGCATCTTGCACTCTCGACTACAGGTTTGCTTGTGTTTGTCCTCCATACATTCACTTATTACAGCCGTAATACTAAAAGAAATGGAGAAGAGTAACTTAACAACAAGAACTTCAGGAGAGAAAGGTGAAATTAAAAAGAAGAACAGTTCTGAAAATCAAAAGTTTATGGATGCCTGGGATATCAAATGGCTAGTCTCACTACTGTAATGCAATGGTTAGGAGAGGGAAGAGTTTCGGAAAAAGTTAGAGGTGATGATGGGGGCGCATTAAAGAGGAAGGGGAGGGGGGTTTGCCAGAAGACACGAACGGTCACATTGGAGGCAGGAATTGAAGTGCATGGTGAACCACTTGGTGTTTATAGTAGTGGAAGGAGGAGAACGCAGATGGACGGAGTGTGATGTAGTGATTAAGGCTTTGGACTTCAAACCCTGAGGTTGTGGATTCAAGTCCTGCTACTGATGCTGTGTGACCCTAAGCAAGTCACTTCACCTGCCTGTGCTACAATTGGAAACGTAAAAGAAATTTAACCAATTGTGTCATAAATGTTGTAAGTCACCTTCAATAAAGGTATCAGCCAAATAAATAAATGTAAAATGAAGTTAAAATTAGAGCTGGGAAACTGTAAAGCCTTGCCTTTCGAAGGAGTAGTAACACAACACAGAGCAGAAGTAGCAGATCTAAAAATGGTCAAAGACAGCAAAAATGTGAGAAGAAGAAAAAGGACTGAGAAAACCAGATGGCGGAACCTGAAAGAGCGAGGAATCAGAAGAAGAATAAGAAAGAAATTAAAAATATGCTCACTGAAATAGAGGAACTGACCAAGATGAATTGAGAGGTTGATGGACCAGATGGATAAAAATGATAAGTGATAAGGAAAAAATGATAAGCTAAATGCAGAAAGAAAAGAAATATGGTGTTGGAAAGAAAAAACTGTAAAAGAAAATAAGATGGTATTTAAAGAAGTGGAAGACATTAGAAGAAACTTCAGATCAGAAAGAAACATGAAGACAGAGTTACTACAAGAAATTCAAATAGCAATGAATGCATGGTAAGAAAAGTCAAATGATGACGAGGGAATGAACATAAATCTACAATTTCCAGGAGATAAAGAGCTGAGTGGCAGACAAAAGAAATAGGAAACACTCAAAGATACAAGTGGGATAATTCTGTTTGACAGAGTAATTTAAAGAATTAGTGAATGAGAAAAATCCCATAAACTCCTCCTAAGAACTGTGACCTACAGAAGATTCTATGGAAGAGATCACACCAACAGAAGTGAAGACAGTGTTAGTAAGCAGGTGGAGAAGATAAAATACCAGTCTATGTGTGCAAGTTGTTGGAGTAGCAAGGGGTGCAGGTACTCACTAAGATATATACTGTCATTTTGAAAACTGAAAGATTCCCATAGAAGGGGAACACAGCTACTTATTATCAATATACACAGAAAAGGGAGTGTCACACACGTGCACATGGGAAACAGCTGAAGGACCTAAACACTAGTAATTCTACACCAGGCCGTGGGGCAATGGAGTGTACGGACTGTCTCTCTCAGTCCCTTGCAGACCTTTCCCGGGAAATCACGCCTGTTGCCGGCCCCAAGGATGACGTCACTTCCGGGCACGAGGACGCCACTCCCAGTTCCTGCACCATTGACATCATTTCCATTGCAGGCCTTTAAAACTGCCATCTTGCTTCAGTACAGGCAGTTCTGTTCTGGACTCTGATCTAAGCACATCGTGTACAAAAGAAGCAATTTTGCAGCCGAGCATATTATACGGGTGGCTGCCCCAACTCTTTATGATGTCTCTGACTCATTCTTGTTACAGGAGACAGACTAGAACACAAAAATACAGGATAATAAGCTACCGCCTCCTGCCTTTAAGATATGGAATAAGAAATTAAAAAGAGATTTAAGAAGAATAGTGAATTCAGGTTCAAGTTGGGGAGCTTGCACTGGTACAGCACATTGCTGAACCCGCCACACAGTGAAACAGCTCAAGATCGCAGCTGGCAATGCCCCAAACAGACATACGGTCCAGTCCCAACCCGGAAGGGCCTCTCTGATTGCGCACGACATAGTGACAGAACCCGGAGTTGTCGTACGAGAACGCCCTTATCGTCTTCCCGAAGCAAAGAAAGCAGAAGTGGAGCTTGAGATCTAGCGCATGCTGGAGCTAGGTGTGATTGAGGAAAGTTATAGTCCTTGGTCCAGTCCAATTGTCTTGGTCAGTAAGCCCAACGGGAGTTGGAGGTTTTGCAACGACTTCCGTCAAACAGACATACGGTCCAGTCCCACCCTCTAGAAGTGACCATCTATCTGCCGCAGCCAGGTGTTACGTGGGCATCCCCTTAGCCTGGTCCTACAACTTGGGTACTCAACAATAAGGATCCTGTGAGCCAGACACCCTCAGGGAGTCACATCAACTGGCCATAGTGCTGTAACTGACGCTCCCTCACAATGCAGGTAATGTGCCTAATTTGGGACACCATGAGCAACCGTGACTTGGAATTGTGGATGATGAAGAAAACTGGTTTGGTTTCAAACCAGGAACAAGAACCATGGATACAATCTGTGCACTTTGTTCCTTAATGGAGAAATATGGAGAAGGGAGGAAAGATCTGGCAATTGGTTTTGGACACCATGAAAAAGCTTAAAATAACAAATCGTGGAAGCTAGTCAGAGAACTGGAGCAGGATGGAAAAATTGAAGTGTAGCAGAAGACACTACAACACAGTAGTGAGAACAGCAGTGCTGCACATTGCAAAAGCTTGGAGAGCAACCAGAAGGAAGACTAAAAGATTGTATACACAAGAGATGAAGATGCTACAATGAATGTACACTTACTTACTTAGATTTAGTTCCTCCTGTGCTGTTGAGCGCATTGGGCAATAACCTTTCTCCATTTTTGTTGATCACTTGCAACTGAATCCATATCTTCCCACTTGACGTTAATAAGTTTCAGGTCTTTGTGGAATGTTCTGTGCCATGTCTTTACTGGTCTTCCCTGATTTCTCTTCACCTTTGGTGGTGTCCATGTCATTGCTATCCTGGGACGTTGATGGTCAGGTAGGCAAAGAATAAGTCCATTACAACATCCTCCAGTCTTTTCATGCCACTACATTACAGGATTTCTTAATTTGTAATATAATCACAAATTATATTACAAATTATATCACAAATCACAAGTGATGCCCAGGATTCTTCTTAGTTGGAAGACATTCAGTTTTCTTGCTACATTTGCTGTGATTTTCCATAAATTGCATAGTTTGGCATAAATTGCAAAGGAAGAACAATAGTGTTGAAGAGCCTAATTTATGTCTGCATGGTAATTGTTTGTGTTAACCAGATGGAGAACATCTTTTGAAACACTGCTGATGCTTTGCCAATTCTGCAGTGAATATCTTCTTCACTGCCCCCATCTTTACAAGATAGTATGCTGCCAAGGTAAGGGAACTGTTGCACTCTTTCAATCAGTATATTGCCAATTTGGATGTTTATGTCGTTTGGAATGGTGCCTGTGCACATCACCTTCATTTTATTTTGGCTTATTCATAATCCAACTTTGGCAGCTTCTTTCTCCAAGTTTGTGGTCGCATCTTACAGCTGTTCGTTCGTCTTGGCTAAAAATGCTGTGTCGTCAGTAAAGATCCATATCTGTCAGCTGGGTACCTTGTTTCCATGGAATGTCAATATTTGGTTTGCCCATTGCATTCTTCATAACGAAGTCGATGGCAAGAAGAAACAGAAATGGTAAAAAAAATGCATCCTTGTTTTACACCTGTATCGATGTTGAAGAAATTGGTGGTGCCATTGTTGGTTCTTACACAGCAACTGAAAATTGAGATAGAGCTTCTTCAAGATGTTAATATATTGTTGTGAGATGCCATATGATCTTGCGATGTGCCATAATGATTCTCTATGAACGCTATCAAAGGCCTTTTGTTATTTGATGAAATTAATGAATAATGGCCATTGGAATTCGATACATTGCTCATGTTTCACAATGTGAATTTTTCTTCGCTACATGAACATCCACGTGGGAATCCGGCTTGCTCTTCTTGAAGGATTTTGACGACTGCCCCAATTAAAAGCCTAAGAAGTACAGCACAGAAGACTGTCAGGGACAGAAAGACGCATGACACCCCTCCAGTTGTTACAGTCTATGAGGTTGCCTTTCTTTGGGAGCTTGACAATCACACCTTTCCTCCATTCTGCAGGGACGCATTCTTGTTGCCAACACTGATTCATTAAAATTGTCATTCTTTGTGTTGATACATTTCCACCATGCTTCAGCAGCTCAGCTGCAATCTGGTCAATTTCAGGTCCCTTCTTATTCTTCAGCATTCTAATTGCTGCTTGAAGTTTCCTCAATGGTGATTGTATTGATGTTCATATCAAGTTCATCTACTTGGCGGTAGGTATCAAAATCATATGTTTTTGGATATGGTTGATTTAGTGTCTCTTGGAAGTGCTCCACCCATCGTGCATCCTGTTCTTTTTTGTTATTTAGAATCTCTTGCTGATTTGGACCTTGATAGGTGCATTGGAATTGCTCCTGGCTCCAGTCAGATCTCTAATTATGCAGTACAGTATAGCATTTTGGCATCAATCTTCTCTGCTGCTTCTTGTGCTTCTTCTCCTTTATGCTCAATCCATACCTTCTTGTGAGACCGGCAACTTTGTTTGACAGCATTGTCTAATCATCAGCAATTTCTTATAGCTTTTTCCTTCTCTTCTTCTGATTTTACCTGCTCTCTTTGGCTTTTTGCAATCTTCCTTTCATCAATTATCTGCCATGTTCTGTCTTGTATCCAGCGTTCTTTTTGTGTGCCTCTTCTTCATCCAATTATTTCTTCTGCGACTTCACTCACTGTATTTTTGAACCCAGTCCACTGATCTTCAATATCAACTGTATCCTGCTATAATTCAAACTGATTTTCATGTTTGATCTTAAATTGTTCTGCAATTGTTGTGTCTTTCAATTTCTTGACTGCTGTAGGTCACATTGGTTTGAATTGTTTTTTCCTTTTCCTTTATTAGATGTCGGCTCCACGGCTTACTCTAACGTCCAAAAGACTTGATCTCCATCGACTATTGATACATATATAGTCAATCTAGTTGTTGGTAACACCATCAGGTGATTTCCATGTTTTCCTTGTGGATGAAATACGTGTTTCCGACGCATAGGCCCTTGATATTACAGAAGGATAACAGCCGATCACCATTGTCGTTTGTCTCTGTTACAGTGCCACGGGGACCAATGACTTGTTCCAATCCCTGTCTTTTAGCACCAATTTGAGCATTCAGGTCACCAATGAGCCACCTTACATCATGACTGGGAGTCTCATTGATGGTGTTTTGCAGTTGATCATAAAACACATCTCTGTCACATTCTTTTGTATCTTCTGTCGGTGCACAAGCATGTATCACAGTCGTCTTCATATGTGTTAATTGAAATTGTACTGTTATGATGCGTTCACTTATTGGTTTCCATCTGACCAATGCTTGAGCTACTTCCTTGCTTAGCATGATGCCAACACCACGTATATGCAGATCTTCGTGGCCAGAACAGAGAATTGTTTTTCCATCACTGATCAGTTCACCACTTCCCGTCCAGCTCATCTCACTGATACCCATAATGTCTATCCAGTAATTATCAAATTCTCTACATAACAGCACTAATTTTCCACACTAAGATAAGGTCTACACATTCCATGTTCCAATTCTAGTTGTTAATTTTGCACTGAGAATCTTGGTACGCACAGGGCGCTGAACCTCCTGTTGGCTTTGCGCTGGCATTGTTGATTTCTTTGGATATTGTTTTTTGTTTCTTTAGAGATAAAGGGTTTTATAAGGAAATGGGTTACTAGCCCATTCCCTGACCCTCTTCCTTTATCCAGGCTTGGGACAGGCTGTAGTTTCCACACAGGCAGCATTAATGAATGTACAGGATGAAGACAATTAATCAAGCAGAAAATAGCGTGAAGAAATAGACAACAGATGATAAACATTTTGGGTCCCAATGGATGCCCCATTTAACATCAAAAAAGAAAAGATTTGAAAGTAAATGGCGCCATAACACCAGCAAAGAAAGCAAGGTTAGGGTTCAATCAGGCTGCCTTGAGGTCTATCCCATTCATTAGCCTGCATCGCTCTGAACACTGACTTACAATCCTTTTCCTGTTTATATAGCCCTGATAACCAAGAAGAGACGGAGCCAAGAGTGTGCCTCCAGAAATGACCTCATTCTTCTTCCTGCTGCTGTTTTCTCCAATCTGCAAACAGAAACAGACAAGTGGTTCTTTCCTGTTTCACCTCTTTAATCTTCCCCCCATGTTTCCCAAATTCATAATGAGTTCAACACACCCCAAGCTCAAGTGTCTGGCAATATGTGCATTAGGGGAAGCTTAAATGTGAAAGAGATATGGTAGAAGTTAATGGAGAAGACTCCAGTGAGCTATACGTGTATGGAGACAAGAGGAAAACAATGTGCTAAGAAAATTATTAATGATGGAGCTGAAAAACCAGATGGAAAGACGTGGAAGTGACGGATAAGCAAGAGATTGGATGTAATGAAGAGATGGACAGAAAATAATATTCAGTGGAAAAAAGAGATATACCTCCACTGTGGTGACTCCAGATAATAGAAAAGCTAGAGGGACAGATTCTGTTTTTATATCGCAGAACTCAATTGAAATACCTGGGAAAAAAAATATTTTCAAATTGTGATCCAACTTTCATGATAATATCATAACATTTCATCCCTAATAATTCTCATCTTTACCCATTCAGGAGTGTCTGAAGCTTTCCTAAAGGTATGAAGGGGTCTTAGCCGATCCATTATTATATTTAGCTTAAATGCCGGGTTAATGGAGAGAATATAGGTCTAGCAAATGAGTTTAATATAAATTGTGACCAGTAGGCCTCCATACCCTGAACACAATCAAAACGACACAAGGCCCGGTACAATAAAAATGTTTTATTGTCAACAAATACCTTACAAAAATGCATGCAGGTCATAAAAACACTCCTTTTCGCTCCACCCGATTCCAGCTCACCTGGATAAAGTCGAATGACTCCTTTCATCTTGGGTCCAGTTGTAGTTCCAGTTCCAGGATGCAGCCTGTTAAAAGTACTACCAGAAGCACCACAAAGTGGATGGATACTTGTAGCCATCCCATGGGTCTACAGTTCCCAGCATACCTTGTGGGTATCCGATCAGTTAGCTTCACCCAGGGATGCTGTTGCCTAGTGTATCGGGGGAGCATGTAGTCCTGATAGGTTGTCTCCCTCTGTTCTTGCATCACAACAGCCTCCCAGCCATATATTGTTCCTTGCCCCACCCTGGCCAAGATGCCCGCCCATGTGTGCCATCCATCACACCATCCATCCACTCATTTTCTCAAACCGCTTTTTTAATCGCAGCATTATGAGAACTAGAACCTGCCTGGGCAGTATCAAACTGAAAGGCAGGAGTCAGTTCTGGATGTAATGCCAGTCAAACAATTGCATGGCCACATTCCACCATGCCTGGCCAGTTTAAATGTCTCCAGTTCATTGTGTTATTCAGACACGAGGAGAACATGGAGAACAAGGAGAACACAGACAGACAGCGATCCATCAGGGATCTCAGCTGTAAGGCAGTGAGCTAAGTGGAGAGCCTTAAGCCTCCCTGTTGAAATAAAAACAAACTATTTCTTTGATTGAAGGGGCAGCAGATTTTTTCCACTCAAGTAGAAGTTTTAGACAGGTGTGAATGGTGGAATCTGAGAGGTATGTAAATACTGAGAATAGAATCAAGTGGGTTTTCCATGACATAATTAACTAGAACTGGTTCCCACTTTTGCTGTACTTGTTATTCAAGATGAAAAGTTAGAAACACAGAAACTAAGTCAGAAATAGATTTTTTTCCGCTGCTTTAGTATCTGCTGGACTCAAAGCTGTTGTCCTGCTCCATTTCCCCACCCCACCCCCCACTATCTGTCACTGCTGACCTGTCTTTGTAATTTCAGCCTAACATACTGTATGTTTGAAACTTACTAAAAAAAGAACATGTTTTAAATAGATCATGTGTTACTATAATTTTCAGAGTGAAACTCATTTGCATGTATCACTATTTAACTGGCTAGTAACTGTAATGTCAATGAAAAGAAAATGGGCTGAGCAGGGGGGTGTTCTTTCAGCAGGTGCATGTCAAGCTCCTGGCTGTGGTTTACATTGCTAGTGAGGTTGTTTAAAGGGGATGTTTGTTCGTTGAAGGGAGACGTGTGAATCACAGCTGAAATTTACCCCCGTGCAAGCGAGCAAGAGTGTGCATGCAGGTGTCTTGTTGATGGATTACTGATGCTGCTGGGAATGGGCATGAGGGTTCTTGTGACCCTCAACTGGATAATGTGCATTTCAAAACTGATGAGCAGATGCTATTAGAAGCCTTAAGAACATAATCTAAAACCTCTGTAAACATTATGTATAATACATACATATATATTTTAATGGAGGGCATGGATGGGCTGACACCCCAGCCGGGATAGTTGGTGTTACTCTTACCTTATCAGGATGCCAGAATAATGGGAGGGCAGGGGATGATTGCCATCCTGGGCATGTTTCTCTAGTAATACTGCATGGGCAGCATCCATTTGGCAGTAGAAGTTTTTGGCTGCACAGGAGATGCAGTCCTAACAGGCAGGTCTGACACGATCTTTCAGAGCCACTGGAAGGAGCGTCGTCAGTTAACTCAGAGATCAGTCTGACTGGAAAGAACTTCTGAGCTATGCCTCTTGGGTCTGGCCTAAAAAATGGCTCGGTCTGCTTCAGAGAGGGGAGTCACAGTTGACAGTGGAGTAGGGACAAATCTCATCTGGAGAGACTGGAGGAGAAAAGGGAAGAGGAATAATTGCTTTGTTGTGTGTGGTGGAAAATGCTAAAACCTGTTAAAATGTATTTTGGACAATAAAAACAGTCTTTTTGAACCGAAGGCTTGCTGTAGTGTACCTGTGGTCTGGTCTAGATTTCAGGTGTCTACCACTATAAGGGTCTGGGGTTGGCTAACAATACAAGGAAGGGTTAAGATGCGACTCTGCTACTAATGCAATTTCCATTTGCTTCAGAGTGGAGGGGAGGAACCTGGACAACTAATGATGTCTCTTTGGCTCAGAACACCAGCATCTTACCTCCTTCCACTGCCTCCTCCTTATAAACCACCTAACCCAGGAAGACCTGGTCATCTTGGACCTAGCTTGGGACCGGTACAGTTGCAGGACAAAGGCTTTCTCACATCCATGGTGATGGATCCTATTTTTTTATTGCAAAGATTTTCACATTTTCAACTCGGACAATAAATGGTTCCCCAACCCTTCTTTTGCTTCTGTTTTTTTCACATGTCACTATATATCTAGTTGCCAGTATATACATACATTTATTTTATTTAATATCTCTGGTCCTACATGCATGTTTCTAGATATCCTTGTGAGTCTGAACCTCTCTTGCCTGGCACTCCCTCTCTTGAGCACAATCCCGTAAAGCCTCCAGTCTACTTTTATATGTCCTGTCTTTGAAGGCGACACTCAATGCGCCTCCTAAGCCTTTAGTAAAGTGACAAATCTGGTTTCTCTCAGGGACTGGACACACAAACAAACCGTAGTGCTTCATTATATAGTTTATTTAGTAAGGAAAGAAAAGACTGATCAGGCAAAACACATTTCATTTACTTTTAATGGAATCCAAATTAAAACCATAAGTCATCAAAGAATAGCACAAACATTAAAGAAAACACAGTAATAAGGAAAATAATTAGATGGTTCCTGTTCAAAAGTTTGCATAGCCTTAGTCCTTAATACTATTTATTGCTCACTTTAGCTTCAATGATGGCATGAAGTCTTTTTGTGATAGTTGTGGATGAGGCTCTTGACTTTCTCAGGTGGTAGAGCTGCCCATTCTTCTCAGAAAAAAGCCTCCAGGTCCAGTAAATTCTTGGGTTGTCTTGCATGAACTGCACGTTTGAGATCTCACCAAAGTGGCACAATGAAATCAAGGCCAGAAATCTGTGATGGTCACTCCAGCACCTTCACTTTTTTTTCTGCTGTAGTCACTGAAGGGTCCACGTGGCCTTATATTTTGGATCTCTGTCATGTTGGGAGATCCAAGTGTGTCCGACGAGCAGTTTCTGGACTACAAATTGTCCTCCAATATTTTTGGTAATATTCTGGATTCATCTTGCCATCGATTTTGACTAAGTTACCAGTGCTGCTGTAGCTCACACTCCCCCAGAACATCAGAGATCCACATCAATGCTTCACAGTGGGGATGGTGTACTTTTAATCATGGGCCTTGTTGTGTCCTCTCCAAGTATAGTGCTTATGGCTGTGACCATAAAGTTCAATTTTGGTCTCATCACTCCAAAGGACTTTGTTCCAGAAGTTTTGAGGCTTGTCTAGATGCTGTTTGGCATATTGTAAGTGGGCCATTTTGTGGCGTTGGCACAGTAAAAGCTTTTTTTCTTGCCACTCGACCATGCAGCTCGTTTTTGTTCAAGTCTTGAAACAGCAACACGACTTATTTGCAGAGGCCAGTATCTCAGCTGAAGTGGCTTGTGGGTTTTTTTTGGCAGCTCAACAAATGGATCCTGGCAGTTGTGGCTGAAATCTCGGTTGCTCTACCTGACAATAGCTGGGTAACAACAGAACCCCTAACTTCCCACTTTTTTTAATCTGAACACTACTGACAGGCATTTTAAGATCTCTGAATATCTTTGTATATCCTTTTCCTGATGTATACAATTCAACAACTGTTCCTCACAGGTCCTTTGACAGTTCTTTTTTTTCCCCATGGCTTGGTATCCAGCAAAGTCAGTGCAGCTCTGCATGAATTTAAATTGCCTATTTATACACAGACATTGATTACAATCAAAGAGGTTACAAGTGTGGAGACTCTCCAATAGTTACCCTTGATTTGAACCTGTGTGTGTCAACTTGAGTGTTTATTATCAGCCCCAACATTCAAGGGTATGTAAACTTTTGGTCAGGCCTATTTGGGTAATTTCAGCTATCATTTTGATTTAAAAAGGATACACACAATTATGTGATAATAAGTAGTCTGGCCTGAGTGCACTCTTTAATTAAAAGGAAAGCTTTCTGTGTGACTACTTACATTTTCCAAACAATGGCCAATATTTCATAAATTCTGACAGGGTATGTAAACTGATGAACACAACTATATATATAAAATTGGCTGGCAGACTGCAGGATAAAAATGTGAGGTGCCAACCGGGTCATCACATTTAATACAAACGAACAATCAACAATAGAAATGCCTGTCTTGGCATTGTTGCCCTATGTTTCGTGCCAAAACAACACAAATTGCTCTTTCGTTGGGGTCTCTTTCATCAAGAGGTCCAGTTCGATTCTTACGGACGGAGTACAGAAAGGAGCAGAGTCAGGTGCTGAGGGGCAAGAAGGAGAAGACAGTGTTAGCGATAGCGCTCCTTCTTGTCCCGGTGGGCTATTACATACCTCGATGTTGCTGCATATTTGGATAGCAGCTGTAGATCTGCACAAAGTTTATGATGACTTGGAGTACCATAAAGTTTGTGCAATGTAGGTACCCAAACAGCTAATGTTCATTTGACCTTGTCTTCAACTCGACTAATGACAAAGCACTGCGCTGAGCGTGTTTAAACTACCCGTAAGATAAAGACTTGGGTAACGTCAACAAATGGCGGCTGTCAGTAAACAAAAAAATTGCAGCATACCAGGATAATAAAAATGATGAAAAAAAAAGCCAAAAAGAAAAAACAGTCTTATGATCAAAACCCCCATGATCAAAAAGTGAGAATATATAAGAAAAGCACTTAGAAAAACATGTAATAAGCATAGGGGCCAATCATAACATAAAGAAATACAGGAAAATTTTGAAAATATGGGATTTGAGGCCATATTGAAGCCTGTTCTGTATTAGTACTCTTGTCACACTTCAATGCCTCTCGTATATCTGACACCATCCTCCTGTTAGTGTGGAGTACCTGAGGTGAACTGAGTGGAAAAGGAGCTTTGGAAGGCAGGGTTACAGCTTGTGTTCCAGCTGGTCTACCTGACCGATTAATAAGCAACTACGTCACTCCAAAATCCTACCCTGGTGTACCCTTAATATTTTACTCTGTGTTTCTGATGATACAGTATATACAGTATGCATAGAGCACAGTCTGGTTTTTAACTTTCAGCCTTGCCTCACTGGAGGGCCTGGAGTGAGTGGTGAGAAATTCTACCATGTGATGTATCGATAGAGAAACGGTGCCACACAGGGTGTGATGGGCACATGACAAAAATACTAAGGTGAGTAAAGAGAAAGAGAGAGAGGCTGGGCGCATGCGCTGATAGCAGGTTGTGGCACCCACCACACGACTTAAAGAAAAAGTCAACTGTAAAGGGTGAGAACCAAACTCAAATTTATGTGTTGAAATGCATAGCCTTTTGGGGTGGGACCGCACATTCCATCAGCCATCGGATTATGGTACAATCCAACTCTAGAGGGTCCTCTTGAGGTGTTCTAACACAGCCACTCATTTGCTTTAGAATCTCCCACTTAAAGGATGATGGAAAGAAACTGGAGTACTTGGGGGGCAAAAGATGTAAAAATAGATGAAGACCCAGACTTGCCTCACAGCACCTCTGGTAGCCCCTCTATATTGTAGGACAATAGAAAGTAAACATCAGATTTTTGAAAAGAAAATCCATTTGCACCAAAGTTTTTGAGCACAGATGAAGGCCAGCCCGTCCAGGATGCGGCTAACTATAGCACATTTAAACTCAGGCTGTTATTTAAGCGAATCAGTGTGCAATCAGCAGGGTTTAAATGCCACCATAATGCCTGCTATAAAGATCAATTTAATGGTCAGATGTGACCAAGAGTTGAGGTTTTCATAATTTGAAACTACAGAAAGAGCTAAAACAAAAAGCCTACTATGTAAAGTTGGTTGGAAAAATTTTTTGCCTCTGATGTGGCCAGCTCTTCTGGTCGGGTTTGGCTAGAGTTGTTCAGCAGCAGTCTGGAGGAAACGCAAGCATGAATTCAGGAAGAGGTCTGTCTGGTGAGGCGCACACTGATTCACTCAGGTCTGCAGAGTCAACTTAAACAGCTTTTGGTTTTGTGGAGTGGGGTGGCAGGGGGGTAAAGCTCCGAAAGTGCCAAACAAAAGGGCACAATTTTTTTTTCTCTAATAAATGTTTCATCCTAAAAAGGACTGCAGCTGGAAAAATGTTTGTACTTAAGGACGCCAACAGGCAAATTATACTGTACATAATTATATATTTGATTATGGCATTAAATTACGCTTTATTTGAGTATCTTTGTCTTTGGTTGGAGTGGAATGGTGGCGGAGTGCTGCCGCAGCACAGTTGCAGGGATCTACATTTCATTTCTGGCCTGAAGACTGTAAGCTGACCTCCTAGTGCCATTTTTGCTGGACTGCTTGTATTTTTTTGTGATCTTCTTCCCTCATTAACAAATTTATTTCGTCTCAGTTAGCTTAATGAAATTAATTTGAGTTAAAAAATGTCCTTCTTTTCTGTGCATATCACTGTCAGAAAGTTATTGGAAAGCTCACAGCTTTATTAGTATCCTTATGCAATGTGGCATACTAAAATAACTTCCCTTTGGTGACTAAAGTGGGTGATAATATGCCTCTCAGTATTGCACACTTCAGTATATTGCTTGTGAATCCTTAATAAATGTTTAGTAAGACCAAATAAAGCCCTTGTATTCACAAGTGTATTGCAAGGTCTTACTATACCAGACTGCTTGGAAATGCATAACCGCTTTACTGATTATTTATGTTATTAAGACCAAACGAAACCTTTGTTATGTCCTTATTACACAGTATATCATCAACACCATCGTTACAGTATGTGACTAACAGACGTACCACTTCTAACTTCTTACAGAATAAAGTCCAGATCAGCGAGTCACCATTGTGACCCTCATCAAGATGAGCAGAGTGAAAGTAACATAAATATTGGTACTTGTCTGTTTACAGTATGTATAACAGCTGCGTTTAGCGCCGGTTTATACTTCATGCTCAGAACGACTACATGCCCGCATCATGGCTGCCACACATTCCAAGCATTCATTTGATGTGTTCTCTGAGCCCGTCCTCAGAAACTGGCGCGACGCATGCGCGAGTTGCAGTACCAGCAAAAAGTCGGGGGACACAGTGTGATCAAGTCGGAACGTGACCTCAGAGTCTCTGTTTACTATCTACATGTGACAGAAAGCCGCTTTGCGGATCCTACTGGATCGATGCGCCCTTTTCGATGTTTGATGAATAGTTCGGTGTGGTGAAGCAAAATGCCGACATACAAATGTATTCGTGGTGCTTTTAAATTAAAACATTGCATATTCCCGATCGTAATGACACAATACATTTTAAAATTTTAAAATCACTTTAATTTCATAGTTTATTTTATCATTGAAAACATCATCTTTAAACCAACCCAGCTGTAAATCGCTACGTGCTTCTGGGACTTCCTCCTGAACTGACAGCAGCGGCAGGCAACAATCGCCACACAGAACACATTGAATTTATAGTATTGCAGCTCTCTGCACATTAAGAATCCTGAGATTTATACTTGATATCACTTTCATGATGAAATGCATTAAACTGTGTATGTTACATTTTACAGATAATTTGTTAACTTCATTTATATAATGAATACTGTTAATAATTACACACATGGAGGCGGCATGGTCGCATAGCGGTAGCACAGGGAGTCACGTCCATGGTGTTCCCTGCCTGTTTTCCTGTTGGGTTTCCACAGTGTGCTCCGATTTCCTTCCAAAGATATGCAGGTTTGGGAATTTGGTGAAGCTACAATGATGGCAGTGTATGTGTGTGCTTGTATTCACCTTGCGATATGCTGATGCCCCGTCCAGGGATTGTTTCTGCCTCGTGCCCAATGCTAACTGGAATGGGCGCATCTCTGGATTGATGGATTTCATCATTAAACACCCATCCTTTTCAGAGATATTGTCCTCGGAATTTAATACATTTCAGGCAATTCACAACACAGTGAAGCCGAACATTTTCTCACCGTGATGTCACACTGCCACCTGGTGGAATCTTCCAGATTTGCGTAAGTACGCGCACAAATATAAACAGTACAACGCTTGTGTAGCAGTAGTGCCTGCTGGAGCACACGTCACATCACGTTAAATATAAACCAGAGAGCTCCTTTCGTCAGCCATTCTTTTCTAGCTAAGTTAAGTGACCTTTTGCTTTCCTCACTTCCATTTTTAAATACTATGATTAAAAAAAGACCTTTCAACTTTCAACTTACCTGGTATGTCCTCATGGAGCAGAAGAACACAATGAGTGTGGATGTAAAGCTATGTTCATGCCCATTCACACAACTCTGCTGGGCTTTCTTTAATGTGTACTGGGGATCGTAAGTGTCTATCAGATGACAAAAAGGAAAAACATAAAAGTTAAAATAATCTCCAAGAGGCAGGAGAGGAGCTGGGGTTGAGTGACATCGTGGGGCTTCTTATTAGTTGAAGAAGGAAATGGAGAACAGCTAAGCTGTGGTGTAACTATCAAATCGTTCCCCCACGTATCCTTTACGTTGGACCCCGAAAAAGACAGACCACTCTTGTACATGTAACAAATCTTGTAAAATATAATAATAATAATAAATAATAATAATTGAAAAGAAGAACAATTTCAAAGTAAAGTAAAATACAGAAATAAGATTAAAAGTTGTTAAAACCATTGACTAGCCCTGTGATTTCCAGATTATTCCTTAAGTGTTACTGTATCTTTCTTGGTGGACTTAGCTAAATCATAAAACAAAACTCCTAATCTGTAAACCTAATGGTTTTCATGCTTCTTTTTGTGCATTTTAACAGAACTACATAGCGCCTTGCCCATTGTCAGTCTACTTGATTTGAAAAATGGACTCATCCTGGTCCATGCAGAACGTTCAATTACAAGATGTGAGTTTGTTTTCTGCATGACGTCTCTGCAAGCAAGGGTGACTGACACTAGATTAAAATCTTCAGACATTTTTCTTTCCTGGGAAAACCATAAAGGAGGCCCTTCTGACCAATGAAATCATCAATAGGGTCAGAAAGGCCGGTGTGTACCATCCAACTTGAAGTTCACTATTAGTGATTTTGAGTCATTGGCAAAGTTGACTCTGCTGTAAAGCTTCTGTACCACTAGGGCATATTATGGCCCGTTTCTTACACAATTAGATCCTGCTTACAGCTGGGGTCCTACCAGGGCTTTGTAACAGTTCTCCTGTTCTTTCTTTTTAAGACACTTAAAGTCCATTATAAGTCAAAAGAGCCAAAGCCTACCCAAGCAATATCATATGTGAGGTAGTTGTCATCAGAGCATCAATGCTTACCACTTCCACCACTTTTTTTCTTTAATAAAATGCACAACACTCCACAAGTCTGCTTTAATGTACAAATTTCCATTGGCCTCTTCCATAATAACTATCATTTGTGTCATGTCACCTTTCCTACAACAGAAATAACTAAAAAATAAGTAACCCAAACTCTTTCATCTTGTACCACTGCTTCATGGTCCTGGGTTCATATCCTGGCCAAGTCCTTCCAATGTGAAAGTTCTCCAGTGTGTCTTGATGTTCTGATCACATCCCAAATACACACCTGCTAATTAAGTTATTTTGAGATACTACAGTTCAGTCTGCTATGCAAGAATTACTCAGCATGGGTGGGTACTTGGGCATGAGGTCCCTGCTGATGGTCTGGTGTCCCATCTTGTGCTGATCCATGCCTTGGGAATGATGATGCCATGATGGAACTGACAATGTCAGAAAATTGGGTTGAAGGTGTTGTTTCACCTCAGCTTGTCAAAAACATTAGCCAGAGGAGGAAAATTCCTCCATATTTTCAACTTTGAGATCTTTTGTTATTGAGGTAAAAATGCCATCCATCATTTTCTACATTTAGTAAAAGCAGAAAATTTACAAGCGCTTCACACCTACTCTGTGGTTGGCATAACAGAGGTGGCGCCAGCTTGTTGACGGTAGAGGCCATTGCTGAGATTACCGGTACATTTTTCCATTCCAGCCACCTCACTCGCCCCTGGTTCTGCTAATCATCAACACGTGTGAAATGGGATTTGGCAGCAACTCGGTTACATGAAGGGTCTGTTTCCACATCCAGGGAGCTAAACTGTTGAGTGTTAAAGAACATGACACTCAATATCAGTCAAACTGCAAAAGGAGCCGAGGCCACTAAAATAAAAAAATGGAAGCAGATTCATAATTTTGGGTGTCAGTATGCTGTAGGCAGAATCAACACACTTAAATATTTCTTCATATTTATGCATAAAGGAAGCTTGGAATAAAAAATGAGGATTTGAATCTACTCAGTCTTTGTCAGATTTTCCTTTAATAATGCCTCCTCCACAGAGGTGTGCCAGCCTGCACTGTTCTTCTTAAATCCAAATATTCTCAGAAATGTAACTGCACAAAAATGCTGCTCTTTGTAAATAGCTGACACTACCCATGGGGACCCCCAACTCTCTCCTTGTCACAGCCTAAGCAATCTGCAACACGGGTCTGTAAGCTTGCGTATGCACAAAAAGAGGCTTGAAGTGTGCAAACACAACTTCCCATGCAAACGTCAAGATTTCTAAAAGGTAACTTGGCGGGGGAAACATGCCTTTATTTACGGCAACTCTGAGCCATGTGTACGCAACATTTTGGAGAAACTGGGAAATGACGACACCCTTCAGCAAGTAGGGAAATGCAGACAAACCTGCTAAATGCACAATAATGGGTGCTACACATTGGTGGAGGTTGAAGTGGTTCTCCTCTTTCTAAGTGCTTTGAGTAGCAAGAAAAGCACTCTATAAATGTAATTAATTATTATTATTGTTATAACTCATATAACTGAGCTGTTATTACAATGTGCATTGCTATAACAATCATATTACACCTCAAAAATGATGAGTATGATGTACCAACTATTTTAGTTTCCCTTTAAACAGAGCCAATGCTCTTTTCCATCAAGCCTGCTGTGCTGGAAACCATTAACCAACTGGTTGGGCACTTTATCCAGTTTTTGTATGGTGTGGGAACACATACATAAAACATAAGATGAATTTGAAAACTTAAAAAATGCAATTTGCAGCAGTGTCTGATTCTCCAAATTAATTAGATCACTTTATTGTGCTCATATTGCAATAAGGTCACCTAGCAGGAATGAAGCTGATTTTGTTAACTGTGAGCAGTGACATTTGATTAACACACATATGAGACTGGCAAACATCGTGTCTCGGTGTCCTGGGTCAACCCGTTATTTTGAAGTCAACTAGCTCTAGCAGAAGTGATGGTGATGGTTCTGTATGTGCTGGCTGGCTTGTTGGTAAGGTAACTGACTGTACCCTTAGTGTTTTATGTGGCCTATACTATTCACTATAACAGCAACCACATCATTGTATGTGCCAGGTGATGGTGGCTACCCACTCAGATGCTGGTGCCTTACACCTTTCCCAGACCCCCAGAATACAGAGGAGAGGCACCATAATGTTGCTTCTAATTTGTAGTCTCAGTTGAGATTCTCTTGAATTCAGGTGGTGGTATCTTGATGGGTCAGGTGGGAGGCCGCTCTGCCAGCCAATGAAGTTCTGCTGCGTTGTGACTGATTAGCACACTCCATATATGGATGTTTCAGGGTGGAGTTTGAGAGGTGTTTGAGTATGCGTATTTACAAGGTAATAGTGATTTATAAAGTGTCAATTGAATAGAAACGTGTGTACACCAGGTTTTATAAATCTCTTTCTTTTTTTCTGTACAGTGATCCCTCGCTATATCGCGCTTCGCCTTTCGTGGCTTCACTCTATCGCGGATTTTATATGTAAGCATATTTAAATATATATCGCGGATTTTTTGCTGTTTCGCGGATTTCTGCGGACAATGGGTCTTTTAATTTCTGGTACATGCTTCCTCAGTTGGTTTGCCCAGTTGATTTCATACAAGGGACGCTATTGGCAGATGGCTGAGAAGAAACCCAACTTACTTTTCTGTCTCTCTTGCGCTGACTTTCTCTGATCCTGACGTAGGGGGATTGAGCAGGGGGGCTGTTCGCAAACCTAGATGATACGGACGCTCGTCTAAAAATGCTGAAAGATTATCTTCACGTTGCTACCTTCTGTGCAGCTGCTGCCTGATGCGACATGCTGCATGGTGCTTCGCATACTTAAAAGCTCGAAGGGAACGTATTGATTTTTGCTTGTTTGTTTTTCTCTGTCTCTATCTCTCTTTGTCTGCTCCTGATGGAGGGGGTGTGAGCTGCCGCCTTCAACAGCTTTGTGCCACAGTGCTTCACATACTTAAAAGCCAAACAGCCCTATTGATTTGTTTGCTTTCCTCTGTCTTTCTGACATTCTGTGCTCCTGATGCGCACTCCTTTGAAGAGGAAGATATGTTTGCATTCTTTTAATTGTGAGACGGAACTGCCATCTCTGTCTTGTCATGGAGCACAGTTTAAACTTTTGAAAAAGAGACAAATGTTTGTTTGCAGTGTTTGAATAAAGTTCCTGTCTCTCTACAACCTCCTGTGTTTCTGTGCAAATCTGTGACCCAAGCATGACAATATAAAAATAACCATATAAACATATGGTTTCTACTTCGCGGATTTTCTTATTTCGCGGGTGGCTCTGGAACGCAACCCCCGCGATGGAGGAGGGATTACTGTATACATTTTCGTGTGTTTTTTTTTTTTTTTGCTATGTGTGTATTTTCACGCTCCAGTCCATGCAAAGTTTACTAAATGAGGCCCATGGTGAGAATTGGACTTCATCTGTATAGTGTCTGTTGTTCCATGATTTTTTAAAATTAATTTCAAATTGAAAACAGATTTCTAAAAGTGGTCTAATTTAATTACAAATATAAAACACAAAATAAGTGATCACATGTCATTATTTAGTAGATGCACCTTTGGCAGACATGACAGTATTAAGTCTGTGTGTCCAGGTAGCTATCAGCTTTGAACATCTGCACATTGATATTTTTCCCCATTCCTCTTTGCAGTGTCGCTCAAGTTCTGAAAGGTTGCATGGAGATCATGAGTGAACAGACTTTTTCAAGTCCTGACACAAATTCTCAATTTGATTGAGTTCTGAAGTCTGACATGGCCACTCCAGGACTTTCGCATTGTTGCTTTTAAGCCATTCCTGTGTCGCTTTGGCTTTATGTTTAAGGTTGTTGTCTTGCTAGAAAGCAAATCTTCCCCCATGGCCCTGGTTTCTTTCAGGCTGCATCTGGTTTTCTTCCAGGATTCCACTGTATTTTACTTCATTCATTTGATTCTCTACCCTCACAAGCTTCAAAGGAACATCCCCACAAAATGATGCTATATGACGTTTAACCTGATGGCCAAAAGCTCAGTTTTGTTCTCCTCACATCACAGAATCTCCTTTCAGCGGATTTCTTTGGGTAAACTTTATTTGAGGTGTCGTGTGTGGTTTTTCAAGATTGGTTTTCTTTTTGCTGCTCTCCCATAAAGTTGTGACTGATGAAGCACCAAGCCAACAGTTGTCATCTCTGGTTTCTCCAATCCCATACACTGTAGCTTGCAGCTCATTCATAGGTCTTTTGATGGTCCATCTCACAAATATTCTCCTTACATGTCCACACCGTTTTTGCAGTCAGTCTGCTCTCAGCAGATTTCCAGATGTGCCATAATCTTTCCATTTCTTAACGATTGATTTAACTGGACTCCAGGGAATGTTTAGTGACTTGGACATTATCCTGTCTCTGTCCTCTGGCTGGTAATTTTCAGTTATCTTTTCACAGGGTTTCTTGGAGTGTTCCTTTGTCTTCATTGTGTAGGGTAGGCCACCAATAGTGACTCACCACAAGTTGTCCCTTCTAGACAAAGTTCATTCAGACTACAGTAAAATGAAACCAAATGACTACAAACAGAAGATCTCCATGCTTACATGATCAATTGTTTTGTGTTTTATATTTGCAAATGATTTAGATTGCTTTTCAGAAATCAGTTTTCACTTTGGTGTTAGAGACTTCTTCTGTTGATCAAATCCACTGTGATTTAATGTTGAATAACAAGAAAATGTGAAAACTTTCAATGGGGTGAATCCTTTTCAGAGGCACTGTACATCATGTGTGGACCACCAGGGGCCACTCCTGACAACCCAACCTGATACAGACAGATGCTAGACACAAGTGCAAGCACACGCAGGTTTTATTTTCCTTTTTCTTCCCGTGGGAAACGCCTGCACCCGTTTCCCATCGGTACAGCACAGTTACAAGCACTAAATACAGTTCAGCACACAACCTTTTCTTCTTCTCTTTCTTTCCACTTCGCTTCTCCTGACGAGCTTCGTTATCTTCTACCCGACTCTGGCTCTCAGAACAGTGGCTGCTGGCTCCTTTTATGAGGCACCCAGAAGTGCTCCAAGTGCACATTGACCTATTTCCGGCAGCACTTCCGGGTCTGGTGACAGTGTTGCATCAAAGGGGTCAGCAGTTCTCCAGAAGCCCCTGGCGGTGGCCACAGGCCTCAAACAGGATTGAGCTTCCATGCTCCAAACCTGTGGTACCACTGCAATACAGGGGGGCTGCCCTCTAACACCCTGGGGAAGGTAATGCTCCAGAAACGCTTCTTCCCCCAGTCCTTCTATGGTAAGGGCATCCCGGCCAGGAAAGGGCCACTGCCTTCCACCACAACAGCTACACAGTAAAATCACATTTTGACGTGGCCACCACATAAAGATCAGCACCCATGGTACTGTAAACTATGATTAGGGTCATTCAGATTTGTCACAGTTTCACTTTCTACTTACACTTTGCAGCAGTGGGCTCCTATGCTTTTCATGGTTAAGAAGAAATGCTTCCAGAATGAATGAAGTTTGGCTTAGTTTCCTAAAGAGACAACATATTACCAACTACAGAATTATTAATATAATGCATTTCATTGAAACACTACCTCACAAAGTAAGAAAAATGGAGCCTAAAACTTCTAATCCTTCACATTTAGGCTCTGCAGCAGAAGGTTTGGACTCAACAGTCCATCATGTATCAAAATTTTAGGGAATTTTGTTTTTTAAGAAAGTTTTCTTTATTCCCACAGTGATGGGGTACTTCAGTTTATAATTAGTTTGTCTTTTTCTTGGGGAAAGCATTCTTAAGCTTGATTGTGCTTAGTGTGCTGAGTAAGCAGCCCATTACAAATGGAGACTTCTGTGGGAGTGAAAAACTAAGATCTACTTGCCAAACAGCTTCCACATTAAAAAGCATGTTGAGCAGCCATCAACCTCAAAGCTCCCACGGGAGATGTTTGGGGTGTGGGCGGAGCCTCACTTAGTATTTGCTCCTAATTATGGGAGTGGCTTAAAGAGTCAGCCTCGCTCCTCCTATTCTTTCAGGTCTGTGCACAAGTGACTGCTTGCAGTGGAGTCCTATAGACCTTCAAATGAGCCTTCAAGTGGCTTAGCCCCATTTGATATTTGTAGACAAGGCTACAAAGATTTTTTCTTTCTTTTTTCTTAGCCACATATATTTCCTTTTCCCAAGGGGCAAAACTGTATCCTTGTGGCTACAATGTGTGTGATACAGACCGGCTCTTTTACAGCTGAGAATGATGAAGTATACCATCACGCAGCAGACTTTTAACTTTACTGTGCAAATGGCTCAGGCGCTTGTGAAAAATGCTATAAAGAGGGAATGTCATGAATAGTTTCTATTGATTAATAAACTTCCTGGAACGTTTGGCTAAAAAAAAAAATAAGAAATAATTATTTGGAGTGCTCAGCCTTTGCATTAAAAAGTGCACCGATTCTCTTAGGTCCTCTTGCATGCACTTTCTCAAGGTCCTCGCATAGTCAGGTGTTTCAGGCCTCTTGGAGAACTTACCACACTTATTTGTTGTATAGCACTCTTCAGTCAGTGCAAGCGCAGAGCATTGTGATCGATTCTCAGAGTAAAATACAAGAATAGATTACACCGGGGCTGTCAAACTCCAGTCCTGGAGGGCCGCAGTGGCTGCAGGTTTTCATTCTAACCCTTTTCCTAATCAGTGACCAGTTTTCACTGCTAATTAATTTCTTTACCTCTCATTTTAACAGACCTGTTTTTAAGTATTCAGTCCTCTGAACTGATTCTTTTCTTCATTAAATGACAACCAAACAGAAATGAGATGTGAAAGAAGCCAACAGATAACAAGTTAAATTGGGTCTTCAAACTCCAATCAATTTCACTCCAACCAGTTACTTAATGAGAAGCTGATTCATGCTGTTAATTAAGCCTGTTATTTAATTCCATGGCCCGTTGCTGCTCTCATTCTGCAACAGCAGACATTTCGAAAACTGTTGATTTTCTGTTTTTTCTAAGAACACCATCAACATGTTTTGGTGAGCTGAGAGATCAACCTTACAGAGACCTTCACTTTTCTTTATTTTCAGATATTGTGTGATGGGCACAGATGAGCTGGGGGGTATTTTTCGTACGTGGATTACTTGTTTAGCCGGATGTAATTGTTGACGATTTGGCCTGATCCTGGATCTGTCGGTTTTTCGAAACTCTTGCTGGATGTGTTGTCATAGCAGCACATCCAAATCCTCAAACCTGCTTGGAGTAGGTTTATTCTATGTAAACAAGGATTAGCTCACACACTTAATCAGTGTCCGTGCATGGAATTCATTCAGTCATGGCTTTGCCGTTCATGAATGAGCGACCAATTGATATCGGTGCGCAGAATTATAAGAAGAGAATTTCATATAGAGAGGGTTTTGCGCGATCGGTAAGATCCTTAATTGCTCCCGGAGGGAATTCTTTTCGAAAGATACCACTTTAGCTGAGGGGGAATATTGTACCTCAAAAATTTATTAGGACCTTATATTCGAAGTCAAACTCGGCGAAGTCGGGCTCTCACAACCACACAGACAGTATGCATTGCTTTGAGGTTTGCAAGCAGCACTTTTTTATATACTGTAGGCGATGCGGAAAATCTATCTAAAAGTGCAGTTTGCCAGGCAATTCGTAAAGTCTGTTTGGCTTTGAAATATTTCCTTCGGGTTTTCATAGTGTTTCCTGGACACCTGCATGTGCAGACAATAAAAGAGGCGTATCATGCCATTGCAGGTAGGTAATACACAGGCAAAAACACCCACAGTTCCATAAAGAATCTCACAATTGGCCATCCTTTACCTGAAATTAAGTGACCACTGCATCCTGCCACTGGTTCTGAGGAGGAGCTTCCCCCTGGTATGCCCTCAGAAACAGGGCGATGGGCATTTTGCTGGAGAGCCAACTCTTCTGCAGGGGTTAGGTCTGGACCGCTTGGACCTCCACCTGTTTTTTGCATGTTTGCCTTCTTATTAGCTTTAAAATTAATGTTCTTTACATTATATACTGTATGATTCTTTATGCTGCGGTGGGTTGGCACCCTGCCCAGGATTGGTTCCTGCCTTGTGCCCTGTGTTGGCTGGGATTGGCTCCAGCAGACCCCCGTGACCCTGTGTTCGGATTCAGCGGGTTGGAAAATGGATGGATGGATGGATGGATGATTCTTTATGTCAACAATTCTTTAAATAGTTATATACCAATATTTACCAGTTTGAAGTATGTTCTTGTACTTCACTTTAACCTGTTTCCCTGTTCTCCTTGTGCTCACGTTTGATCTGGAATTATGACATATTAAATAATAATTAATCTGACACATAGGAAATGAAACGCTGCATCCAGTAAGTACAATGCACACTACTTAGCGTTTAATTTGTCGGCCACTTTTTGCCAGCCAGCTTTTCTGGTTTGGACTGCTTTTGCAGTGTTACCCCTTGTGCATATTAAATCTTGAAATTCTTCATGTCCTTCAAGGTCTTGCTCCGTGTGTGTGAAAAAAAAATGCGTCTGTTCTTTCGTCATTTTGTTACAGCCTATCAAAGACTTGCTGATCATGTTTTCTACACTCAATATATATGGGCTTTTCAATCAGTGCATTCATCTCGGATGATTAGATCCAGCTCGACTAATCTACTACACAGCTGCATTTGAAAAACCGACTTATCCCGGATGAGTTTCACTGGCATTAACTCATCCAAGATGAGGCATCTGATCTCAGATGATTTAAGCAACGTACGGAAAATACCCCCTGGTCTTGTGGTGATTTGTTTTGTTTCTCTTTTTTCTTGGCTGCTAATTAAGGACAAAGAAAAAATTAAGGGGCCTGAGTCAAGTTAATTAAAACTAAGGCAAAAGAAGTTGATCAGAAGCAAAAAACTGGTCACTAATTAAGAAGATGGTTAGAATGAAAACCTGCAGCCACTGTGGCCCTCCAGGAGTTTGACATCCCTGGATTATACTAATTACTAAATAGAGAACTGTTACACATAAAAATACAGATTTGTTAGAACACACAAAGAAAAATACGAAAATGAAAACCAGTAATATCTGTCCAATAATTACAGTGGAACCTCGGTTTGCAAGCAAAATTCATTCCAGAAAAGTGTTTGTAATCCAAAGCACTCATATCAAAGCGAATTTCCCCATAAGAAATAATGGAAGCTCAGATAATTCGTTTCACAACCCACTAATATTTATATAAAAATGATTAATACAAAATATAAAGTAAAAATACATAAAACAAATTAACCTGCACTATACCTTTGAAAAGAATTGTGGCTGGTGTGAGGGAGATGAGAGAGAGGTGAGGAGGAGGAGGAGGAGGAGAAGCAGGGTTATTGTGTAGGATGACTTTAACTCTAACTAACGGAATCCCTGCTATCTGTTGGATCTCTGGAATCTTTTTATTTTTTTTTTGCAAGTTTAACAAGGAAACCTATCCAATGACAGTTGCTTTTGCCTGAAGAGTCATTACACTTGGACACAAAATTTTAAAAAATGCTTTATGCACTGTAAGGTTTCTAAACTCTTTTGGGATTCCCCCCCAACCCCCAATACCTTCTTCCAATTGTTCCATTCACACTGCACTCTGTGGGTTATCTCTGCGTCTAATTTTCCATCGCGGTCTACCACTGATCCTAGATATTTCAATGTATCCACTCTTTTCAGTAGCTCTCCCTGCAGGCTAATATCTGAATCCTGATCATCATTAAACCATCAGATATTTTGTCTTCTTCCTATTTATTGTCAACCCTCTGTTTTCCAAAGCCCTTTTCCATTCTTCCAACTTCCTCTCTGCCTCCTCATTTTTGATGCTACACAACACAATGTCATCAGCAAAAAGCAGCACCAGGGGGACTGGTCTTTTATCCCATGATTCAACACATCCATAACCAAATCAAAGGGGAAAAGATTTAAAGAAGACCCCTAGCGCAGACCTCCACTAACTGGGATCTTATTCATTACCCCAACATTGCCACAGCTGCGGCTTATGTCTGCCTGTGCAAAGAGCAGTGCGGTGGTTCGAGCAAATCTCTTCACACATGTCACACCGGGCCAAAATATTTAAAAAACAAAAATGTGCTCTGTCTCTTCCATGAAGCATACACTGTAAATCACAGAAAACACTTCACATTTCAAATCAGTGAACTAAAATCGCACCCAAATATTACACAATGCGTACATTTTCTAAGTTTGTAAAATAAGGGAGTGCTTATTTTACTACAATTAAAATATGTGAACAAACTTAATAGCAGTCATAAATCCAAATTGTATTATGTAATATCATGTGCTGTTGAATGCTGCTCTGTACTTGTTATATTATTATTGCACTATTGCATTGTATTGGGGATTACTTGTGTTCTGTTCTGTGTATTGTGTTGTATTTACCCACTGCATGCCCAACCTACCTGGAAAGGGGTCTGAACTGCCTCTCCCAAGGTTTCTTCCATTATTTTTTTTTGGGAGTTTTTCCTTGTCTTCTCAGAGAGTCAACGCTGGGAGGCTGTCAAAAAGCAGGGCCTGTTAAAGCCCATTGTGGCACTCCTTGTATGATTTTGGGCTACAAAAAAATAAATTGTATTGTACTAGGGAGGTCTGCCCCCTGCTCACTTCGTTTGCCAACCCCTGGGTGGGCGATATGCGCTAACCACTTTACGGATCTGCCACTCACGTATGGAGAAGTAGATGTACAATTTAAACAGATTGTTATTTTCATGGGAATTGTTACATATGCATAATAGAACTAACTATTTTACATTTCAGCGAGTAATTCTTCATATTAAAAAATAGTAAAACGTAATAAATTGAAAGGAAATTATGTTTCTTGTTGCGTTAGAGGTATTCGTTGCGTTATATGTTTTTGTTCTGTTTGGCTTTGAAATTAACACACAAATGCTTTTTAAACTTACACTTTTATTGTAAAACTTCAGTAAAAACAATTTTTTGAATGAACTTTTCGTCAATATCGCATTGAATTTTGATTCCATGTTTGGACTTACATTGTGACAACGCAAGGTATAACTGCCCCTGAGTGAATATCGTTTCTTTCTCTTTAATAAATAAACCGAGTTTTTCGAATGTTTGTCCCTGTGATTTGTTAATTGTCATAGCAAAAGCTATTCTAATGGAAAATTGTAAATGTTTTAATACAATTGGCATATCAAGATCTCCTTTGGTGTCTAATGTTATCCGTGGAAGATGTACTACGTTACCTTTCTTGTCGCCTGTTAAAATTTTACATGTCAGAATTGTTCAACGGCATACTCTATTGATACGCATTTAACCAATTTGACGTGTAACTGACCGACAATTTTCGAGTTAATTAATTTGACTTCATCGTTTCTCAGTGCTAGGATTGCTCGTGTACTCATTTCTTCTATTCATAACCCTTCGCAATGAAATTCTTCAAAAAGATTTGGACATAATAAGTCTTCTTTTATTGGGAACTTAAAGTGAGGATAACGTAAAAATTTATATGAGCTGAGAGTGCAGGAACTGTGTCTGACAAAAGCATTCACACGAATGAGAGGTGAGAAGACCGTGGGCACGTTTGAAAATGGTTGAGAGGAGGGCAGGACTTGAAAAAATCTCTTGGCAATAGTCTCGTCTTAAGATTTTCTTTTATAATTGAGAGATTGTATTATAACACAATATTCTCTGTCATTTCAGTATCATTAATGGTAATTGTTTCATTTTGGTGGTGGTGATGATGACTGACTTGTTTGCCGAACTGGAAATTCTAGAACCATCCTCTTGGAGTGAGTTGGAGCTTACATTACAGAGACCATTGTGGAGAAATCTTGTTGATCTCAGCTTTAGCACAACTGGGTGTAGAAAGTGAACAGATGGATGAATAGACATCAGAATGTGACTGGCAGATTATTGAAAAGAGCAATGAAATGAGATTTTCTGTTCACTTCATTGTCGTGCTCCATGGAGTCACTAAAATCAACACCAAAAAAGTGGGCATAGTATTATGATGGTCAAAACTGTCCATAACTGTAATCCAATTTACACGGCAAGTTTGTGTTTCATAAGAAATCGCTTACACATGTTTCTGAGCGTGAACAAGTTTTAAACATATGGCATAAGGTTCAATGTTTAAATCTAGCGATTAGCCAGACCACAGTAAGATTCTATATTCATCTTGGTGGTCAGGAAACCATTTTTTAGTTAGATTAGAGACAGGTATGAGGACATTATCATCATGAAACAGAGAAACATCAATAACTACTGATTCCTCAATGGCATTTTATGGTTCTTTACTGGTTTGCGTTGTTCATCATAGAAATATTGCTTGAAAAGCACCAATTCATCCTGGGATGGGTTCTTTGTATATGAAGTTGTCTCTTTTAGCTTTAAATAACTTCCTAATACAGATAAAAAAAAATTAAATCATCAATGTATGGTAGACTACAAGCTAGATTGAAACAACCAGGACTTAGCCTGTGGTATTGTATGCAGCAAGAGTCCTTTTGAAATTACGGGCCTTTGCTATTTCACAGATGCGTTACCATCAATTCCAGCATATTCACTGCACAGAGCCTGTTATGGATCTGTGGTAGAAATGTAACATCTTATTAAAAAAAGAAACGTCCTCTAATAGGACAATTCAGTAATCAGGCAGGAGAAAAGCTGTTCATTGTATCTTTTAATTACTCCTCAGCAAAATGCCTTGGAGGGAGCATTCTTCAAAAACAGCCTGTTACAGCACGGTCAGAATAGTACGAATGGTCAGAGAAACAAATAGACGTTCATTTTATAAACTGCTGAATTCACATACAGTGTCAATCAATGCATACATTTTACTCTAGTTAGTTCATTGGTTTACACCCAAATGATTTATATAAAATAAAAGTCTGTTATATTATATTCTGGTTCTTCTTATACAGTACCTTTGAGTTGTGCCACCACGCTTGAAATTTCTCTGCATATAACACTTGTCCATTCTCATTTATAGGACATCTGCTGATTTCTTAGTCCAGCGTTTCTCAACCTTTAAGTATTTGCGACCCGAGTTTTCATAACAGTTTTAATCGCGCCCCCCCTAACATTTTTTTGAAAGGATCCCACTAATACCAATTTGTTTTTGTTTTTTTTTTATTTAATAATATATCATAAATGCATATTTTATTATACCTACTTAACTTTTATCGACATTTATCTAACTCTACTTTTATTTTTCTAGTATCAGAATGTAGTTTAAGTTAATTTGTTTTGGTTTCAATAGATGTATTTTTCATATTTTCGATTCTTGTTTTCTTTTTTTTCACATCTTCGCGCCCCGCCCCACAGTTTGAGAACCCCTGTCTTAGTCATCCTTCAGTACATTTTGTATATTACATCAACCTTTCTTGACCATCTCAGTATTTTTCCTAAGCCAGTTCTTATATTCCAGTGTACATTTTGTTGTTCACTTGACCTTTATATCTGGTTTCCTGGTGTGCCTGAACAGGTTTCTGACATTTATTAACCCTTTATGGTATTTCTTTAAGATGAATGCCATGTTACCCTAAAATTATTCTTCCACAGATATAACTAAATAAAAATTCTTTCTGGAACCTTCATATGAAAGGGTCTTAAAAATGCTTTCCCTATGGCATCAATCTGAAGAACCTCTCTATCACCTTTATTTTTATGTAGGGACCACCTAGTTGTGTAAAAGAGTTTCATTTCCTAGGCTGTTAAATGATAATACAAGCAAACAAAGGACTTAATAATGGCTGCCTATATACCCTGGGTGTCCCAAAAAGAATATCGGAGTTTTAAAGAGCTGTAGCTTGGCGCCCATTCATCGGAGACTGCAGAGCAACCTAGTGGAGTCTTTTTGGGACACCCTGTATTAAAGGATCTCCTGCATGTGTAACAGTTAGCAGCAGACATTGTGGGTTGAATACATTTTTTGCCATTCTCCAAAATGTAATCCTATCTGGACACTGGCGATAGGATGAAAGATGACTCATCATACCAGATTTTGTTTTTCCTACTATTCAGGGGTCTAGTCTTTGTGCATTGGCCTTGGATGCAAGCAGTTTTCAAATGGGAGTCCAGCCAAAAATTCCAGCTTTGTGAGAAGTCTGATGCACAGCTTTTGTTGAGACGAGTAATCGTGGTGCTGATTCAGTTCTGTGGTCATCTTTGAGGGTGAGCTTCGACTTGTGACCATTCAGCTTGCCAAGGTTTGCCATATGCTGTTATTATTTTGGAGACATGAAACATTAAATAGTTTTGCAGTTTTTGTGACACTGGAGCTCTGTTAGCTGCTTCTTGTTCCTTTGAAAACTCACTTTCACAGCTGCACTTTGAACTGGTGTGTTGTTACTTCGAAGATGACATTGTATATGATTCCATTTTTTTGTTCGCCCTCTAAAAATAGTATATAACTTACAATAAAGTGAAGCTTTTTTTTTTTTTTTATACATTTTAAAAATACATTTGTTTGTACCTGCAGCTTACGATGGGACTGAAGAGTACACAAGTGCATAGGTGATAGAAAAAGCCTAGAAACTTACCAAATACATCCACTTTGAAGCAGAAAAGGTTTTGATTTAAGAAAACCTGCCTTTCTCGTGTATGAGGCATCCTTGTGACAATGATAGGAAAACAGAAATAATTGCTTTTATCACAGATCCTGGAATTATTTTTCTTGAGGTAAGAAAACATTTTCTGTTCACTCCTCAAACCCAGAACACAAGTGCAGTCACAGTGTCAAAAAGCTTCAATAAACGTAGCTTAATTAAATCCAGTACTTTATACAGGTTTCGATACTCCTTTAATAGACTTTCCTCCACAATAAATCCTCCGTCTCTCCTCCCGACTCTGGCTCACATGGATGAGGACAGTGGGTTCCTTTTATTTCGGGACTGCCAACAGCTGGGTCAGGTAGCACCTCCTTCAAGGTTTGCACCTTTCTTATAGCTTCCACAGGCGGCACCCACACACACCAACGGGGTTGTTCTCTGAGACTACAAGACCCAAGGTGCCATGCGGGAGTATGAATGGGAGTTCTGCCACCTAGCGCAATGGGGGAACAAACATCAACCAGTGGTAGTCCTACCCTGTTCTTCCATTTCTTCCTGGTCAGGAAAGGTACTGAAAACACATCCAGCCTGTCCATCCACCTGGGGCCTCCCGTCCGGGTAAGGGACCTTCCCCTCTCCTGGTCAGGATGCCCGTCCATCCTGTAGCGCACTTACAATGTAAAATTAGGACATCGATCGGCATGAAACAAACCCGTGTCGAACCTGAAACTGTTGATAACATGCCTGAGGATGAGCTGGGCAAATGAAGACACTTAAAAACAAATGATGGTGAATCGAGTGCACAGGTGTTTTTATTTAAAATTAACAGTGTTCCAAAAAACAATTTGCAATGAATAAAGTATGATGCAAAGTCTTCTGTCCAAAATAAATAAATATCCTCCATAAAACCAAGCATTCTTCTGTGAGGTAAATCCAACTTTAAATAATCATTAATAAATAAACAGAATAAAACTATGCACCAATCGGGCACCTTCTGCACTCTCACTCTCTCAGAGCCCAATGTGTCTTCCTTCATTGTCGTCTCCGCTCATCACAAAGGTCTTGCAGCCAGTAGACATGTCAGCAGCTGCAGTCACACATCTGGCATTCATTCCGACTGTCTCCTTCATCATCTGCCGTAATACTCCTTGTCGGCTGTCCCACCATCTTCCATTACACTTCCCTCAGCGGCTTCAAGATACCTAGGTGGACACCACCATTTTCCCCCACTGCTACATGAACATTCAGCGGGAGATGTTCCACCTTTGAAGCGCTGATCGTTTGCTCCTCTCTGGGGCTACTGACCGCTCTGCCTCTTCTCCCTTACACTGGCCTGGGCACCCTGATACTGCCCTCTCACTTACAGTTCTATTCTTGACCTCTCTCATGCTCAAGGCTCACATTTATCACTCTGTGGGCACAGCATCTCAATTACAACCTGTGGAAAGTCAATGAGGCAATTGGAACTAAATGCGCTCTCACGTGCAAACAAGATCAGCCCTAATCGAGCTAAGTAGATTGGCAGATAATCTCGAATCTGTTGAATCAATACAGGGGAACTTGTACGGCATACAGGCTTGGGGATGAAATTTAATGTCAGTAAATGTAAAGTATTACATGTAGGGAGTAAAAAATGTTAAGATTGAATACACCATAGGTGGTCTGAAAATGGAAAGTACACCTTATGAGAACAACTTAGGAGTTGTAGTGGACTTCCAGACGGTGTTCAGAAGCCAATAAGGCGGCTAAGAGAATGTAGAGTTATAGAGCACGATGTGTAGAGCACAAGTCAAGAGAGGGTATAGCTAAACTTTATTAGATGGGGTACTCATGGAGTTTTGGTCTCTGGTCTGTGGAAAAGACATAGCAGTGCTAGAAAAAGTCCAGTGAAGAGCAAGTAGGCTGTTTATAGGACAGTGTTGGACGAGTTATGAGGAAAGATTGAAGGAGGAGAACATCATCAGTTTACGAAGGAGATTAAGAGGAGACATGATTGAAGTGTTTACAATTATCAAAGGAATTAGTACGGTGGATCAAGACTGTTATTTTAAAATGAGTTCATCAAGAACACAGGGACACAGTTGGAAACTTAAGGGTTCAATTTCACACAAACATCAGGACATTTTTCTTTATACAGAGAACCATAGACACTTGGAATAAGCTGTGTCAGTTGGATTTTAGAGTAAAGACTTTAAAGTCCTCTAAAAGTCCTCTAGAGACTTTCAAATTTTGACTTGGTATTATTTTGGAGGAGTTAGAGGATAGGACTGGTGAGTTTTGTTGGGCTAAAAGACTTGTTCTTGCCAAAATGTTTCTATTGTTCTAAATTAGCTAAATGAGAATGCTCCCTCACTTTTGACCAATCGGGCTTCTGACTGTGAGGCTCACTCTATTTCATACAATGTATTATTCAAACACAAAGGCACACACCAAGAACATGAGAGGAAGCATATTATGGAAAATAAACTGAGTAGAGACAAGTCCACCCAATTTAGTTAAGCAATTTGTCATCATCACCTGCGGTAGATGGGATGAATATGTTGGATGTGTGGCCTCACTATGCATGTCGAAGTTCAAGCAGTGCCTCTCCAGAAAGGCTGGAGAGCTAATAAAGGCATCTCTTACATGTTTAAACTATCACCGGCTCAATGGGATAAATACACTTGTAGATCGAGGTCTGTCAGATACAGTCATATGAAAAAGTTTGGGAACCCCTCTCAGCCTGCATAATAATTTACTCTACTTTCAACAAAAAAGATAACAGTAGTATGTCTGAGTAGTGGGGTGTTTTCCAAACAAAGATTTTTAGTGAAGCAGTATTTAGTTAGATTGTATTGAGTATTTAGAAATTAAATCAAATGTGAAAAACTGGTTGTGCAAAAATGTGGGTCCCCTTGTAATTTTGCTGATTGAATGCCTGTCACTACTCAATACTGATTACTTGCAACACCAAATTGGTTGGATTAGCTTGTTAAGCCTTGAACTTCATAGACAGGTGTGTCCAACCATGAGAAAAGGTATTTAAGGTGGTCAATTGCAAGTTCTGCTTCCCTTTGACTCTCCTCTGAAGAGTGACAGCATGTGATCCTCAAAGCAACTCTTAAAAGATCTGAAAACAAAGATTGTTCAGTCTCATGGTTTAGGGGAAGGCTACAAAAAGCCATCTCAGAGGTTTAAACTGTCAGTTTCAACTGTAAGGAATGGAATCAGGAAATGGAAGGCCACAGGCACAGTTGCTGTTAAACCCAGCAGGTCTGGCAGGCCAAGAAAAATACAGGAGCGGCATATGTGCAGGATTATGAGAATGGTTACAGACAACCCACAGATCACCTCCAAAGACCTGCAAGAACATCTTGCTGCAGATGGTGTATTTGTACATCGTTCTACAATTCAGTGCAATTTGCACAAAGAACATCTGTATGGCAGGGTGATGAGAAAGAAGCCCTTCCTGCACTCACGCCACAAACAGAGACAAGCCAGATTCATTTTGGAACTAGGTGCTTTGGACTGATGAGACAAAAATTGAGTTATTTGGTCATAACAAAAAGCGCTTTGCATGGCGGAAGAAGAACACCGCATTCCAAGAAAAACACCTGCTACCTACTGTCAAATTTGGTGGAGGTTCCAATGAATTCAACCCAATATCAACAAATTCATCAGGATAATGTTAAAGCATCAGTCACAAAGTTGAAGTTATGCAGGGGTTGGATATTTCAACAAGACAATGACCAAAAACACAGTTCGAAGTCTACAAAGGCATTCATGCAGAGGGAGAAGTACAATGTTCTGGAATGGCCATCACAGTCCCCTGACTTGAATATCATCGAAAATCTATGGGATGATTTGAAGCAGGCTGTCCATGCTCGGCAGCCATCAAATTTAACTGAACTAGAGAGATTTTGTACGGAAGAATGGATTCTGGATGGAGGTATTTTTGACCAGACACTCATCAAAGGCTATAGGAGGCGTCTAGAGGCTGTTATATTTGCAAAAGGAGGCTCAACTGAGTATTGATGTAATATCTCTGTTGGGGTGCCTAAATTTATGACACCTGTCTAATTTTGTTATGATGCATATTGCATATTTTCTGTTAATCCAATAAACTAAATGTCACTGCTGAAATACTACTGTTTCCATAAGGCATGTCACATATTAAAAGGAAGTTGCTACTTTGAAAGGTCAGCCAATGATTAACAAAAATCCAAAGAATTAAGAGTTAAGAGAGAACTTTTTCATATGACTGTATATAAAAACACAAGGGTCTGGTAACGAATTTAATAAGGTCACGTCTTCACCCAGAAGTGGTTGCCTGTTTGCGAGAGACTTTTCCTTCTGCCATATTGGTTCACCTACATCATGTTTGTTTGTTACATTAAATAAAATATAAAATACTGGAAATCAACAGTCTCTTATCTTCAGTTGTCTGACTGTGACTCCTGCACTCAGCTTTCTGTTAGCTAAACCCTGCGAAGTAACACATTTCCAGAGGTCCCTTAAACACCCCTCTTTTACAGGTCTTATAGTGTCTCAGTATGTCAGGTATGCAAAGAAAAAGCTGGAAACACAGAAAGGACACTTTGCAATTAAAATGCACCAGCAGCCTCTGTTTATTAAAGTTTTATTACACAGAGCACACCAAAGTTTTCTGATGTAACACTGAGGTTTACTGTATTTACAATATTCACATACTGAATCCAGTAGTTGCTTACATTTTTCAAGTTAAATAACTAAATTATTAAAGACAAAAATAATCAACACGCTCTTTTCTTGCACTTATAATAATAATGTGTCTTGTTTGTAATTCCCTACATAATTAAGCAGTCAGTAATTTAAGGTGCCTGTTAAAAAAAAAAACAAAAAAAAAAACTCAAGGTGATTTTTAAATAAAAAGATAACACTGTTGCACCATTTTGCAAGTGAAATTGATGTGTGTGTCGTTTCTTCGTTTCCCTCTGTAATCCAAAGTCAGTGTACTTTCTAGAATATACGTGTCTTTTTGTCATCAACACCTGAAATGTAAACTATTTTTTTTGCTTTCATAAGCAGTCCATTATTGGCACAGTTTTTTAAATTTCACCTTCCATTTTGTTCACAGTGTCCATCCAGTGAGGGGCGAGAGTGAGCAAGACACAATGTGAGGATGCGAAGAATTAGAGCTTTTCAGAGAACCTCTGAAAGAAAAGGGGAAAAAAAATGATTATATAAATAATATATCAAGGAAATGGCAGCACAACATTTAAACATTGCAAGGACCCCCAGTGACACAGAACCTTTTTCTTAAATTGCGACATACAGTAAAATAGCTGCACTCAGACGCAGTGGTCCATTCTGTATAAAAACTAGCCTGGCCAGGTTTGCACGTTTGATACAATCGACAACTGCTAACGCTATGACAGTGATGCGGTGCGAAGTGAGGCGCGTTCAAGAGTTTGGGGGACCCCCACAGCTTCTTGCATTCAAACAGATCATGAGTTTACAGGAGAGATTATTGCTCCAATGCAGGGAGAGAGCCATGAAGAGTGATGCAATGCCAAATGCAGTGCGATTATATGTTCACCTTAATGCTTAGAACAGATCATGACATCTTAATGCGTGCAACAGATTGTGAGTTCATTGGGGTCCAGCGAACCTTAATGCTTAGAATAGATTGTAAAATCACAGGGGACACTGTTGCTTTGATGCAGTGTATTGTGTGGCACACTATGGAGGCAGCTAAAGAGTATGATTCAGTGTGAAGTGCGGTGCAATTGGAAGTTCACTGGGGACCCCCGCACCTTATTGCTTTAAAAATAATAGTCAGTTCACGTGGGAGATTATTGCTTTAATGTGGCGCAGGCGGCTATGAAGAGTGACACAGTGCTAAGTGCGGTGCTTCATCTTCACAGGACAAATTACTTTACTAACAGATTTGTAAGTCTGTGCCAGTTCTTGTGGTCAACCACTCAGCACAATTCATTACCAGAACCCCATTCACAATAGGTCCCAGTTGAACAAATAGTACATACTGTAGAGTAGGAGCTAAAACAAAAGTACCAGGAACTACCCAAAAGGCCTGAGTGTACTGAGAGTCGCCGATTCCTGAAAAAGTTCCTGCATTGGGAAAGCACCCATTATTTATCGCTGTCCAGCATTGGTCACCATAGGCTCCTGTTTGTTATCTCCATTCTCCAAGAAAACATAAGATTAAATGGGGTAACTTATATATATATATATATATATATATATATATATATATATATATATATATATATATATATACACACACATATAACTTTTGGTTGGAGTATTCCTTTAAATGCAATAACTGGAATCTCCCTTGCACGTAGTTTCCTTTGAAACACTTCTTTTTGCTCGCCACTGTTGGGAATTTTCCTTTAAACAACAGCTTAGATCAGGGGTAGGCAACGTCGGTCCTGGAGTGCCACAGTATGTACAGGTTTTTGTTCCAACCCAGTTCCTTAACGAGAACTCAACTATTGCTGATGAAGCACATATTGCTTAAGTGACATTTTGATGCTTCCTTTTAGTGGTCTCGCTTGTTAAGGTTCTCCAACCTTAATTGCTTATTTCAATCTTAAACTGCTGCATTCAGTGTTTTAATTGCTCCTTATTAGCAATAAGATGTAAAAGACAAAGCAGCCAGCAGTTTTCCAGCTAGCTTTTTTCCAATTACATCTGTGTGTGTTCATCATGTACGGTTTGATTTAATAAAACACTTAATAGAAAAATGTGACAGACTGAAAATGATCTGTTTTAGGCTTCAAATCATTTGGATGATATCCTTGGAAAGGAAAAAAATCTACGATATAAGAGCCTTACATTGCACAGACTAACAAGCCATAAAATTAAATAAGGTCTGAGAATGGCAATGATTGGTTTCTAATTAAGCAATTGGGTTGAATGAAAACCTGTAGCCACTGCGGCTCACCAGGACCGACATTGCCTACCCCTGTTTTACATCTTATTGCTAATAAGGAGCAATTAAAACACTGAATGCAGCAGTTTAAGATTGAAATAAGCAATTAAGGTTGGAGAACCTTAACAAGCGAGAGCACTAAAATGAAGCATTAAAATGTCACTTAAGCAATATGTGCTTCATCAGCAATAATTGAGTTCTCGTTAAGGAACTGGGTTGGAACAAAAACCTGCACATACTGTGGCACTCCAGGACTGACATTGCCTACCCCTGGCTTAGATCATCACTGCAATGGTTTCAATAGGAATCCTACATTAGAAAAGATCCGAGGGAGCCTGCATAGGGACACCCTGACTTCACTCTGGAGAGCTTGAAGAAATACGGAGAGCTTGAGTTTGATAATTTGCATAACATTGATGAAAAACATTTTCACCAATCAGCACAAACAGAATAGTATTGCTCATCTATGTTTTTAATAGATAGAAAGGCAAGAAAATATCAAAACAGATTTAAATTATTCAGCAAACACCTTATCATTAAATAGAAACTCGTGAATATAAATATTACAGTTAATAATAATAATAAAAGCTAAATGTCATATGATCTCATCATCTCCTTGGTCAATTGTCTTGGTTACACAAAAAAGCACACAGACATTTCCCTGACACAGCCAGGAGTTAAATATACTCTCCCCACATTCCTCTATAATGGGGTCAGTTATGACCCAAACAGAGCAAAAGCGTCTGTTAAAAAACCCCACAGATAGCAGAAACTACACAGGAATCCAACAGAGCCAACATCGTCTCTTGTTTCTCTCTCTCAAATTCACCACACAACAATGATAGGATACATTTTACGCTTTACAGTGTGTAATAAAATGTAAAATATAACTTTTATAATTCTTTAGATGGGCCAGTTATTCCTTGAGGTTGCTGCTCAAGAAAATCCCAAGCCAAGCAAACTTTGCAGTTCCAAATAAAAAGCTCAGCAATACAGCTTATGGAATCACTGCGGCTGAAGGGCTTGCCGTCTTTCAACTAAGCGAGTGTTCTGCTGCTCTACAAGGAATTCTTAAGTTTCAGTTATGGCTCCATACTCCCTCTTGTGGATTCAAAGAATATTGCAGTATCAGAGCTTCAAAACAAAGGCGTGCATAACCTTAGAGGGTCACAGACAAGCCATCCAGGCATCCATCACTAAACAAATCCATGCAGTCATAAATGGCCCCAACTCTAGACAACTTTGTATGGGTTTCTGTAGCTCAACAACTTGGGCTTTAAACCTGCTGATGAACAATTTCTCCATTCTGTAAACAGCACTGAGGTTTTGCAATCTATAACCAATATCTACAAATTAATGAAAAACAATTTATAGTAGACTGAAAGTGTGCTATCATCTCACTCAAACGTTTCATAAAAGAAGCAAATCACTGAAAATACAACAAAAACAGATGACTTTAGAAAAGAAGCTCTGCTTCTCTGGATTGACAGTTGAAGCGGTTTTGAAATACAGTTGTGCTCATAAGTTTACATATCCTGGTAACATTTTTGGTAAGTATCAGCCAAGTATCAGCTAAAATTTAAGTAATCACACGGAAAGCATTCCTTTTAATTAGTGTGTTCAGGCCAGGCAATTTACTATCACGTAATAATCCTAATGATAACAGAAACCAACCAAATGGGCCTCATCAAAAGTGTACACACCCTTGAATGTTGGGGCTGATAACACTGGTCTACAAAAAAATATTTTTTGTTTGCTTCTAGGAACTTCAGAGCATCTCTTTATTAAGTTTTTTTACACTGATTTCATATATGAAATCGGAATTAAGCTAGCACGTCAGGTTTTGAAATACACATTATTGACATTTTGATACTTTTGAATATTAATATATCAATGGGACTATGTCCCATCTAAATTGTTTTGATGTGTTTATTCTGAAAACAAACCAGAAGACGATGCCAGGCACTCGCTTTTGCGTTTGTACTGCACATACGTCTCTCTTTACAAGAACCAACAGCAGTCACCCATCATGCTTGGAGTGAATTTTGCCCGATATCAGTTTTCCATCACCTTTATATCTTGATGAAATCTTTCCCCATGCTCATCTCTGACATCGCTTAGATTTAGTGGAAAAGGCGAGATGAGAATGTAAAAAAAATGCGTCTTCAGTGACATTCTGGCTCCCGTAAGCTGATACGCTTTCAGCATATTCTCCACATGCTCAGTATAATTCTGTGCTCTGTGACTGTCAAAAAAATTCTGGACAACCTGCACGAATGAGGGTGCTGATTCAGATGGCTTCAGTTTCCTTTCGAACTCATTGTCAAGCATCAGTTCACGGATTTCAGGGCCAACAAAAACACCTTCCTTAATTTGGGCTTCACTTTTCTCGAGACCAAACTTATTTCTTAAATGCTGAAACGCATCGCCTTTACTGTCCAGTCACCCTAGTTGTCCAAGACCTGGAACATCATAACTAAAAAATGGGACATGCTGGACGAAAACGGTTTTCAGACAGAAGTGAAATTTGTTAAAGCACCGGTGAAAGAATCCCAGTAGCAAAATGCTTGTTGACCAGTGAGACACACAAGTTGAAACACACAGGTTCAAATTAAGGGTAATTAAGGGAGAGTGTCCACACCTGTAACCTCTTTGATTGTGATCATGTGATCAGTGTCTGTGCATAAATAGTCAATTTAAATTCATGTAGAGCTGCACTGACTTTGCTGGATACCAAGCCATGGGGAAAGCAAAAGAACTGGTTGTTGATTTGTATAAATCAGTGAAAGGATATAAAAAGATATCTGGAGATCTGAAAATATCTGTCAGTAGTGTTCAGACTCAGATAAAAAAACAAACCGAGAAGTCAGGAGTTCTGTTGTTACCAGGCAGACCAACAGAGAGTTCAGCCACAACTTCTAGGGTCATTTGTCGAGCTCCCAATAAAAACCCACAAGCCACTTCAGTTGAGATACTGGCCTCCGCAAACAAGTGGTGTTGCTGTTTCAAGATGTACAATAAGGATGTACTTGAACAAAAATGGGCTGTGTGGTCGAGTTTCAAGAAAAAAAGCCTTTACTGTGCCAATGCCACAAAGCAGCCCACTTACAATATGCCAAACGATATCTAGATAAGCCTCAAAACTTATGGAACAAAAGTCGTTTGAAGTGATAAGACCAAAATGGATCTTTATGGTTACAAACATAAACGAAAGGTCAATGACAAAAAGTAAACCATCGCAAGCATGGAGGTGGATCTCTGCTGTTCTGGGGGTGTGTGAGCTACAGCAGCACAGGTAACAGTGAAAATCGATGGTAAAATTAATGTAGCATGTTATTGGAAAATATTAGAAGACAACTTGCATTCATCAGTCCTTAAGCTGCGCACGGGACACACTTGGATCTCCCAACATGACAGTGACCCAAAATACAAGGCGAAGTTGACCCTTCAGTGGCTTCAGTAGCAAAAAGTGGAGGTGCTGGAGTGGCCATCACAATTTCTGGCCTTGATTTCATTGTGCCATTTTGGTGAGATCTCAAACGTGCAGTTCATGCAAGATAACCCAAGAATTTACTGGACCTGGAGGCTTTTTGCCAAGAAGAATGGGCAGCTCTACCACCTGAGAAAATCAAGGGCCTCATCCACAACTATAACAAAAAAAAGACTGCATGCCATCATTGATGCTAAAGTAGGTAATAAACATTATTAAGAACTAAGGGTATGCAAACTTCTCAACAGGAACCATCTCATTATTTTCCTTATTACTATGTTTTGTTTAATGGTTGTGCTATTCTTTAATGCCTTATTGTTTAATTTGGATTCCATTAAAAGTAAATGAAATGTGTTTTGCCTAATCAGTCACATTTTCTTTAAAGTATGGTAATAATAATAATAAATTTTAGTTATGTAGCACCTTTCCCATGCTCAAGGTGCTATTTAACAGCAGGGTATATGAAACATTGGGTACAAATATTCCTGCATAGTACATTAAACAGATAAATACAGGAGATAGAAAGCATTAAACAGAATAAAAGACAACAAACCAGAGTAAAATACTAAATTCAATACTAAAAGAAAAGCCTGAATAAATAAGATAATTTGTGACATAACACATACACAAATTATCCTGAGCATCTGGACAGAGGGCTACGTGAAAGAAGGGCAGAATGTCAGGTTAATATTAAATGCCTTCCTGAACAGATCAGTTTTAATGAATGGAGTTAGCTGATCTCATTAATTTTGGGATGTCATTCCAAAGTCTGGGCGCTATACAACTGAAGGCTCTGGCACCCATAGAGTGCAGGTTAGTGTGGGGCCCAACAAGATTACCAGAATCAGAGGACCTTAGTGGGTAAACAAGAGCAGAGTGATGGAGAAGGTCACTGATGTAGTCTGGTGCAAGGCCTTTTAAAGCTTTGTAAGTTAATAATAGAATTTTATATTCAATTCTGTAAGACACAGGGAGCCAGTGAAGGAGAAGCAGCATGGATGTGATGTGCTCACTGTTGCTGGTTCATGTAAGGACTCTTGCAGCAGAGTTTTGAACCAACTGGAGCTGAATAAGATATAAATAATATAAGATTAAAAGTGGCACCTGCCAGTAGGGAGTTGCAATAATCGATGCAGAATTTGATAAAAGCATGGGCAAGTTTCTCATTATTAGAAAAGGAGAGGAAAGAGCGAACATGGGATATGTCATGGAGGTGAAAGTCAGAAAGTTTCTTAATGTGGTTTATGTGGGTGGAATAAGAAGGGGTGAATCAAAAATGACACCAAGATTCCTTACATTAGAAGAAGGTCTGATGATATCACCGTCAACAGTGACTGAGAAGGAGCTCATTTTCTTAAGTTGTGCTTTAGTGCCAATTTGCAGGAGTTCAGTTGTATTGCAGTTTAATTTTAAAGTGGTATGCTTCATCCAGAATTTAATTTCACTGAGGCAAGTTGTGAGCTGAGAAAGCCCTGATGAAGTTTCACTTCTAACATTGAAATAGAGTCGAGTATCATCTGCATAAAAATGATAAGCCAGTCCAAAGCTATGTATGATATGGCCAGGAGGAAGCATATACAATAGGTAAAGAAGAGCAGAGGACCCACTATAGAGCCCTGAGGATCCCCTTGTGTGACTGGTACTAATTTGGATCTCTCTAGATCTTTCAAACTCTTGCCTGTCAGTCAGGTAGGACTTAAATCACTGGAGGGCAGTGCCAGAGATAACCAGAATGTTTTCCATTCTGGACAGTAGAATGTCATGTCTGACAGTGTCAAATGCTGCCGTGAGGCCGAACAAAATGAATATGCTGGTTTGTCCGGAGTTGCTGCCATAAGAAAAACATTGGTTACCCGAAGCAGAGCAGTATCCCAGCTGCACTGCGCCCTGAAACTTACTGAAAGGGTTCCACCAATTTGTTAGATGTTAAGTAATTGGTGAGGCTAAAACACGCTCAAGAACTTTTGACAGAAAAAGTAAGTGAGAGATGGGCTGAAAATTGTTAAGATTGTCAGTATCAAGACCACACTTAACACTGGGGTTGCAGAAGTGATTTTTAAAGTGGCTGACACAAAGCCGGTGTTAAGGGATGTATTTATTGTTGCTGTAACAGTCAGGACTATGGCATAAAGCAGGAGTTAAGAAGTGTGGTGGGGATGGGGTCGAGTACACAAGTAGTTGGCCTCATCTTAAAAAGCAGGTGGTTATCAAATGCCGATGTGACTGGTGAAAATTTAGAAAAAAGCGGGATGAAGTGGGAAGACAGGGAAAGATATGAACAGATGATGGATTAATGTTAGTTGAATTATTTAGATCTTTAATTTTATTACGGAAGAAGTGGAGGAATTTTCCATGGGCTTCGGTAGAGGAGGTAATTGGACCAGATGCAGGTTGAAGTAGTTTATTAACAACAGAGAACAAAACCCTCAGGTTATCATAGCCATTTTTCTATTATTCTGCCATAATGCGTGTTCTTGGCTGCAGTTAGTGCATCCCTGTAGACCCTTTGGTAGTCAGAGAAAGCCTGGATATGTACAGTGAGGCCAGTCTTACATGACATTCTCTCAAGGTGATGGCCAGCTGCTTTCATAGACCATAATTCTGAACTGTAGCATGGAGATGAATGCTTAAAGGAAACCTCCTTATGTTTTAACGGAGCTGTTTTATCTAGTGCTGAATGAAGGGCTGAGTTATAGTTGTCAACAAGACTATCTAGCATTGATACAATAGGTGAAAACAGAAAAAGATCAGGAATGGAACTAGCAAGGATAGGGGGACATATTTTTAAGGCTTCGGAAAGAAATTTGACATTTACAGGTAAGAGGAGGGAGAGGTAATGAGACAGAGAAAGTAACAATAATAATTATTTGCATTTATATAGCGCTTTTCTCACTACTCAAAGCGCTCAAACGTTTATTTTGGGACACTTTAAGACTCGAACCCAAGACCTTCTGAATAGAAGTCAGCAGCTCTAACCGCTGTACTACCCAAGAAACTTCTTTATGATCAAAGAGTCACTGCTATAAGTGTTGCCGACAGATAAGCCATATGTGCAGACAAAGTCCAATTTATTACCACCAGAGTGGGTAAGAAAGTTAACATGTTGCACCATGTCAAAACAGTTCAGTAAGGACAGGAATTCATTTCTCAGCTTACATGTCGGAGTGTCGATATGGATGTTGAAGTCTCAGAGAACAATGACTCTCTGGGAAAGCAAATTTAAGTGGGTGAAAAGTTCAGTCAGATCAGCTATGAAAGACCCATTGTATTTTGGAAGACGATAGACAACAATAAGTAACACAGGACCAGACTTCGAAATTATAATTTAAGAGTCAGACACTTGAAAGACAATGGGCAGTCAATTGGTACACATCTTAAAAATTCTGCCAGGGTATGTAGAATTATGAGCACAACTGTATACTTATGTTGCTGATCATGTATGTTTTACCAGTTCCTGCCTACTGGGAAAACAACCAAACCACCATCACGAAGGGTCACCTGCTTTCTCCAGCTCATGACCCTCACCAGGAAAAGCAGATTGAAAGTGAAAAAATAGTAATAAAATCCATCCTTTTACAAAATTAATTTTGAAAAAGCAAAACCAGTTTCTACCATGACAGTAACCTGCATGTGAGGCATGAACAGCAAATGTAGGGCTGACATAACACTTTCAATGCCCTGCCCTCAGTTACTCTGCCATCAAAGTGATCACATACCAGCTACATGCTGGGGTTTAAGGGAGCCTGTTTTTTTAAGGAAACTCTCCCGATCCTCAAAGGCGATGATGGAATCACTAGGAATCTCCCGTTCTGGTCCTTCCCGCTCACTATGATTGCCGCCACTGTGATTGGACAGCTCAATAATTTCCTCAAACTCCATGTCTTCGCCTTTAATTGACAGGCCATTCTCATGCTTGGTCTGCTGCAGGCCATTCAGAAGAGGTGTAGTCTGGGTGGGATCAGCTGATGATAAGCTGCAGATATGAATATTTTTTAATAATTAAAAACTTAATATATATATATATATATATATATATATATATATATATACTGTATATATATATATACAAGGAAACTAAGACATAGACGCCTTAGATTAGCTGTGTAGGCAGAAAACAAATCATATGCTTATTAGGGTGCATTATCAAACATAAACATAGTCAAACATAAATTGTTACAAATATTCAATTATTTATCTCAGAAACTGACCTATTGTGCTTTAAGTTTTATATTACATATTTGAAACAACAGTGCTTAACCTCCTTGGTGATAACCCCAAGCATTCTATGCAATTATGGTTAAGCCCGAGTCCGACTCAGGGTGACATTTAATAATCCACTTTACAGTGTAAAGGCAGAATAATGCTAGGGACAGTATTCTTCTCCCATCTAGTGCATGATGCAAAAAATCATTAATATTTTCACTCTAAGGTAACTCATCAATATTCATAAGTGGGGTGGAGTCTTGACTGTCCAAAACACAATGGCATATATACAAGAAGCTGTAAATCCAGTTTTAGACCAAACTGAAACTGAACCATTATTTGTATAAAGCGATAGTTATGACAATGTGAATTGGACATCAGACCGTGACACAGATAATGAAACTGATATCTTACATTCTTTGCTTTAGCTGCTACTTCTTATGTAAAATTCAGTATCTATGATACAGCAATGCAAATGGGCCTAGTTAAGCTCACCATAAAACACACTATACATTATAGGCTGGACAAAGTGAATGCTCAATCAATGTCACTTCTTAAGTCGGTGTTATTTCAGAGTCTAAACCAGTGGCACCAATCTTTAGTCTTAAAGCCCTCCTGTAAATTCTATTTTGCTTTCTTTCTGATGGGCTCTTGCTTGTGCTCCTGTGCTTCACAGGCTACCCACACATTCCAGAATACCATCTAAGCTATGTGCCTTACAAAATACAAGACTATAGCCACGGATATTTATAAGAAGCACTTCAGTTTACCTCTGTGACGTCTGCTCGGCTGGTCGTCCTTTCAGACCACTCTGTGCTGGCACAGCCTTCTTTGATGGTTCTGTCTCCTCAGAGGTCACTATGACAATCAAAGACACAGATCAGTGCTTGCTTCAGTTTAACACTTTTAATCTCATGTCATCTTTCCTGCAATGAATAAGGCTGCTAGTTTTAACTATCAGGCTACTTTATGTAAGCCCCCTGAAAGGTGTTAATTTCCTGTTACTTCATAGAGCCTTTACATTTCAAACAGGTTAGTATTCATATCACTAGCTGTAAATGTTTGCTATCTAAAACATAAAGACAGCAAGATCGCTCTGAACCTGTCATCACCTTCCTGCCATCTGGTAAACCGCTTTGGCTTGACTTGCCAGACTTTACAATCATATTTATTCTCATGCTGTGAAATGTACTGCATGAACTTAACATCTTGAACTTAAATGTTTTTTATTATAATTAGATGAATACATCCAGGTGTGTTTTTGTTGAATTGTTGCTTGAGGGCTGTTGGGGAATGTTATTATCATCCTTATGTTACATATGCAAGTCAGAGTTTGACTGTACTCTGTGCATGTGGCAATTTGAATACTACTAGTCGCACTACCATTGCATGTTTCTATTCATGGCTTATTGTTACAAAGTGTGTCAAATTAAATTACATGTGTTTATGGCAAAAAGGTATTTATTTATATATTAAAATGAATATTCTAACATGACTTGAATTCATTTCTGCATAAATGGTTAAAGGCAATACGGGTTGGGGATCATCGTAGCGACAGACTTCTTTAAACATCTCTGGCATTTGACACCAATGTATGAGGAATGCTCTTCTCTCACCTCCTAAAGAGGGCAAAACACAGCAAGTATGAGCTGTGGGCGACTAAAAGGAACTGACAGGTGTTCAGATCCTGCTGTGTCCGATCTTGGTGTGCTGGATCAACCTAGAAGGAAGACTAGTGAGGCCTGAGTGCACCACAGGCTTGCCTCCCAGGATTGTGCTCTTTGTCTTGGGTCTCACCTTTGCTGCTTTCAGGGCTAGGTTTGCTCTCTTTTCCATTTAGTTGTGTGGCAGAAGAAGATTTGCATTCTTTCTGCAAGGAAAAAAAGAAATGCTTTAATCTTTAAGTAATAACAACAGCAAAGATACAGAAATGTAATCACAGAGTGCAAAAACTAACTGTAATACGAAAAAGTCAAAGCTACCTTTTCAGGGGTGTCTGTCTTTCTTGTTCTCTTCATGATCTCTTCAAGGCGCTGAAATCATAATACATATGCATACATATTAACGTGTAACAAAGTAGAAGGAGGATTGAAATACAGATATTCTGATGATGGTGACAGGCATTAGTGAATGGCCCCCAGAACAGAGCCGCAAATAGTGAGTGTACAACGAGCCACCAGGTGGTGAAAACTGGGACAGTAATACGTTTAACTCAATGGCAATGAGGGCAAACTTCAGATCTGATTTTGGCTCAAGGCTCCTTTATTGTTCTCCAAGGTGGAATAAGGTACACCAGTGTGTCTATAGAATATTGCTTTAAAAGATTACAGGTTCAAAGCCCAGAATGGCTTAATTTCTGGTTGACAACAGGTCACCATGAATGCAAAAATGCACATCAATGCACTATATTAAATGAGCATCAAAAAAAGCAACAACAATATTTGTGTATACAGTATCATGTTTTCATACAAAAGCATAGCTCAAAGTGCTTCACAAGTAAAACAAAGAATTATAATTACAAAGAAAAATGACAGATATATATGTAAATTAATAACTACAGTAAGACAAGCAAACAAATAAACAAATAAATAAATTAAAAAAATAAAAGCAAGTAGAGGTTCTTAAATCAACTGTGCACAGCGTGGTGAGGTAGGGGTCCGTGGCAGTGCATGTTGCTTAATAAAAACAGTGTACTTAGGCTCTGGGTGGGTGTATGCAGTTGTGAATTTGGGCAGCTGCAAGGTGTTTGGTGTTGAGGTGTGCCGATTATTTGATTTGGTCCGCTGTTCCACATCCACACTCCACAGACTGTAATAAGGGCGTTGCATCCATGTGAGCATAAAAAGGAGCTTGAGTAGAAGGAAGAAGAAGATCCAAAAATAAGGGAGAGCAGGGTTTGCTGCAGGGATAGAGAGAGATAGAGCTGAGAACTGGGTGAGTCAATTGGTGCAGAGTCCTGGAGGCTTGGCGGTCAAGAGTGGACCGTGCCCATGGAACAGAGCTATTCCTGCTGAGCAAGCTAGGAGCAGGTGCAACCAACAGGGCTCTAAAGATCATCCTGTGCACTTCCTGTGTGGTAGGACGATGCAGCCGGGCTTGGGATATCACAATGGTGACAGGCTGAGGAGGCTGTAGTGCAAGCCAGTTTTTGAAGGCTGATCACACACACTCGGCTCTTGGCTGAGTATACCTGACAAATGAGCTAGGGCAGATAAGTTTTAGAAAGGCACCGAAGTGTACAAGAAACAGGAGTCCCAATTTTATTCTGATTGTAATATTTATTTTATAACTTTGATTATTTATTTGATTGGATTTTCCAGTCAGTTGGTATGACGCCTGTCTCCCAGATGGAAGACTTCTCGTCCCTATCTGGAAAGGGAAGGGTGCTTGCCTCGATTGTGGCAATTACTTGCTCACCTACCAATGACTGGAGCAGTCTGACTTTATGCCTAAGAAGTCTGCCATCGACCACATCCTGGCACTGAGGGTTCTAATCGAACACTACCACGAACATTGCAGAGTTTCTTTGCAGCCTTTGTTGATTTTCGTAAAGCGTTCAACTCAGTTAATCAAGCTGCCCTATGGGACTTCCTGAGACTTCGGGGGATCCCCCCAAAGTTGTGGGATGTCATGGCCGGTCTTGTACACTTGGTACTGTGAGTGTTGTGCAGAGTGGAGTAAGAAACTCTGTGTTTTTCCCCATTGATTCTGTGATACATCAAGGGTGTGTTTTGCTCCTACTCTGTTCAATGCTTGCATGGAGTGGGTGTTGGGAAGGGTCATGGGGTCTGTGGGGCATCTGTTGGTGAAGAGAGAGTCACTGATCTTATTTTTGATGATGATGGTATTATTTTTGCAGAGTCAATTTGGCTCTGTTCGGGGTTCTCAAGAGACTGAGGAGTCTGTGTCTGGGCTTATGAGTATCCTGGATAAAAACCAAGATCACAGGCTTTAATGACCTCTTAAGCACAGCCATTAGCAGTGTGTCTGTCTGCGGAGAAAGTGGCAACCTTGTTGAGAGGTTTAGTTACTCCAGCAGTGATATTCAAGTCTCAGGTCACTCTTCGTATGAAGTCAGTAGACGGATTGTAAGAGCAAAGGGGGTCATGATGTCACTGGATTGGGGTGTGTGGTGCCCCTGATATCATTGCAAAAGGACGAAGGTCCAAGTCTTTAGAATCCTGGTGCTTCCTGTGTTGCTATATGGTTGCATGACATAAACGCTATCCAGTGACCTGAGAAGAAGACTGGACTCCTTCGGTACTGTGTCTCTTTGGAGAATCCTTGGGTACCGCTGGTTTGTCTTTGAGTACCTGATGAAGCACATTACATAAATTGTGAGGGAGTGTCAGTTATGGCACTATGGCCATGTGGTACAATTCCCTGAGGATGATCCAGCTCACAGGATTGTTGGGGACCCAAGTAGCTGGACTAGGCCAAGGGGACACCCATGTAACACCTAGCTATGGCAGATAGACGACTATTTCTGGAGGGTGGGACAGGACCACATGTCGGCCTAGGGGGGTTGCCAACCAAGATCCTGAGGTGTTTTGTTATGTAGTAGGTGCGGCAACGCATTGTACTGGTGCAGGCTCCCCAACCTGACCTGACTGGATTTGTACTCTTATATTGAGAACTTGTTTTACATGATTATTTTGTAGTGAGAAGTCAAGCTGAACACTGTTTTAATTGTTAAAATAAAGCATGAAGCACTTTGCACCATCTTACACTGTGTTGGGTCCTCACTGCCTAGTCCATCTTGGTTTACGTCAATCGATGTCTACTGCAGGCAACCTGAATATCACACACAATGTTAAAGGAATAATCTATCCAAAAATGATATTTATTTATATGTTATTTACTTCATGTAGTTTGTAGTGATAGCTGAGAAAAAAATTTAATCTCATGTTTTCACATAGGATGGAGAGAAAAAATGTTTATGATATAATTGAAGCTAATAATGATTAATGCTGTACAATGGCAAATAATATGAAAAAGTCCACTGAGAAAAAAAAATTCAGATTACTTGTGCTGCATAATCCACATGTCAGCTACTGTGCTAAACAAACTTTTTTTTGCTAAAAAAAACTGATAAGATATATAATAGATACTTGCAGAATAATCAGTGCACATCATAAACATCAAACTAAAGCCTTGTGGGATTAACCCTTTGAACTGAAGACCCTCTGTCATTTATTGGTCAAGAGTCCTGTCTTTAATTAAAAGGTCAATCCATATGTTGCACAGCATTGGTCACTATTGGCTCCCATTATATCGTAAACTTTTTTATCCCTCTATTCTGCATGAAACCATGAGATTAAAAATTTTCCTAGGTCCTTCACTACAACATTCATGAGTTTAAGTAACATATAAAAGAAATCTTCCGGGTACAGTATTCCTTTAATTCTCTAAAAGTTATAATGGTAAATGGGGCTATGGTCAGATGGCCAGAGAGAACGAATAATGTTTTTTTCTTCAGATTTACATTTATTCATTTAGCAGACATTTTTATCCAAAGCGACTTACAAATATGGTCAACATCAATTACATGTTTCTTTTGAAGCCAGCGTTACCAGGCAAGGTTGTGTAGCAGCTGAAGAGTTCAGGTTGATGCCATAAAGCCAGCAGTCTCAGAGTTTACCTCGTGTTCAATGTGTGACCCTCAACACATCATTTCAGCTGTCAAAGTATACCAAATTAATTTCATTCTTCAATGATTTTTTCAAATGCTGCTCATGAACAATATTAAATATTGTGGTGGTTTCTTTTTTGATAGAGGCAATAAATGCTTTTTCTAAATTATAAAAACTCTTAAGGTGTAACCTGTCCATTTCATACCTTCTTCCTCTCCTGTCGCTCTTGCTCCTCTTTAAGGAAGTGCATCTCCCTCTCCTGCCGTTGTTTTTCTGCATCCTCTCGAGCTTTGGCCTCAGCCTCTTCTCTCTGAAACAAGTCAAAGTAGCAAAGGTGTGTTTTTAGTTTTTATAGACATTGTCACAGCCATTTTTATTGATCCTGGTGGAGAGCAGAATATAGCCAACCTTGGATTGGTCACCACTCCACAACAGGTTAGAGAGCAAACATGAACAGACAGACTTCTCAGGGCTCACATTCCTGGGTGAGGTAGGTATCTTGATGAGAGAACAAGCTAAATAATGTAAAGTGATGCAAGTAACGTACAGTATATACTGTGTATAAGTCGGGTCTTGAAACCAGAAATATCGATCTTAAAATCAGACCCCGACTAATACACCCATTCAAAAATGCAACACTTAAATTTTTTTTTACATCTTCTTGCCTCCTTCAATCTCGCACCAGTTTTTCAGACACATCGAATTTTGTTGCTGTAGCGCATTTACCAATTTCTTTCGCCACTTCAATGACTTTTAATTTAAAACCAGCTTCATATTTTCTTCTGACTGAACGCTTCATCGAAGATAAGGGATGCTCTTACGATAAAGGTGTATGAGGGTGTGAGATACAAAAAACGCAAAACAGTGCAAACGTCACTTCTGAGTAGTTCGGGTATGACCGTGTGGTCACGTAAGCACAATACATAGAAAACAAAAAGGCCGTGTGCTCCGTGGTTACTCACTCAGGTGGGAGTTAGCATATCGTAATCTCTTGGACCAATAGCGCGAGTTTTCCGCATTTGATTTATATGACTGACATAAAATATTGGAAATTGTATGGTAAAATCAAGCTCTGACTTATCCGTGGGAGAAATTAAACGTGAGTATAAACAATAGGTAACAAACGCATAATACAGGTATATACATCTATAAAAAATGGGATTCGGTCTGTTAAATCAGTTTACATTTGGGTGAAATAGCATAAGAGAGAGGAAAGGAGTTCAGTGGGGAGAGACTGATAAATCAGAACCAGAGATTCTTGGGAGAAAGGAGATGTGAAGGAAGCCTGTTGTGATCCTAGACAGCTGGCATTATGAGGAAGAATTTCATTTTCACTAGCAGTGACCTTAAACAATCCACAAACTGATGAACATCAAAGTTTGAAATAAAAGATCTGCTATATGTCCATCATCACAGTCAGATCTGTAGAGGGTGACCCTCTATGTTCGCACAGTAAGCTTGCCAGTTTTTTTTTGTTTTTTTGTTTATTAAAAGCATGGTGGCCAAGAATTTTGGCAACATAAAATCACACTAAATTCAAATATTACCACAGCAAAAAATATGAGTGAAAGACAGCAGATCCAGGATTTTGAGAGCAGTAACACACCTTCTGTGATGTGGTCAAACAATTCTGCATTTGTTACTCATTACATGAAAAGAATCTTAAAGAATAGCAGAATTTCCAGTTTTTTTTATTTTTCAACTGGGCAACTATTCAAGCTGAGTTTACAAAAATATATGTCACTTACAAAGGGCTGCAAATGTAAAATAAACTTTAATAAAAATAACTTCCTAAATGGAAAAATTCAAGCAGTAGTCACAATGTTCAATATTAAAGAGATCATGGCTTGCCCCAACAAAATGAGTGCAGCAGAAACATCAACCTCGAGAACAAACCTTGCTTGTCACATACAGTAGGTGAATTTTAGGTTCAGCTGTAGACTCCTACAATAATCAGATGCTAAAGGAGTCAGACTTTGAAATGTAGTAGTGGCAACAGCAACAGCAGTACTGTCACGTGAACAGAGACATTTGACATGTTGCCAATCTCCAGCACCACCATAATTACATGTTATCTCATAGAAAACACACACACATATTATAAGATTGTCTGGCATCCCATCCTGGAAGAAAAGTGACCCCTTGCCAGGAAGGGAGGCTGGAATGGAAGGACAGCAATGTACTGGTGTTATTGACCAGGTTGGGAATTGATCCCTTACCTGAAAGGGAAGCCAGAATGAAGGAAGGATTGGGGGAGTTAGCTTGTATAGAGTACATACTTCCCTGACATGCTAGAGGGCAGCATTCATGTGTCACTGCTTCCATTTCCAGACCACGGGGCAGGCTGGGAATCATAGTCCTGTGGAACAGCCCTGCTGGGTGTCGTGGATCTACCATCCCTACGTTATGACAATTCCGCCTGACCTAGAAGAATTTCCTCCGGACTTTGCACAAACGCCAGAAGTAGGGTCTGGTTTAAAAGGAGCCCTCAGCCTCACCTTGGAGAGTCAAAGAGTCTAGAGGTAGTGGACAACACTTGTGTGGAGGAAGAGAGAGTCAGGAGGTAAAAAGGAAAGAGGAAGGATTCACCATTCCTATACTTGTGAGTGTTCATATCAGTCGTTGAAGATAGGGGGCATCATTGATCCCCAAACCCTGGACAATCTATTTGGCCAAATATTCTGAATGGACACTAACTGGCTGGCAAAACTATGCGCAGGGACATAGAAGGACTTTCAAGTCATGGCCAAATGTGGAGCAGTAGGTAGGTAATGATGCTGTTTAAGGCGAAACTGATATCTTAACACTTGGTTATGAAGCCAGGATAGGCAGATGTGGTGTTAAAAGATGAACATCACATGCACTAGATTCAGAAAGAAATTTATATCCTTCCCTTTTTCGCACTTTCCTATGTTTCAGTTGTGTGCTAAAATTATCTAAATTCAGTTTTTCCCCACATCAAGCAACACTCAATACCATAGAATGACAAAGTGAAAACTGAATTTTATAATTCTTTCCAAATTTTCTAAACATAAGAAACTGAAGTAACAGACTGAAACTGACACAAGTATTGAGACCCTTTGCTATGACACTTGATATCTGGCTCAGGTGCATCCCATCCTATTGGTCACCATTGAGATGTTTCTACACTTTGCTTGTAGTCCACCTGTGTTAAATGTTTGGAAATGGTTATATAAAGCACACAGCTGTGTATCGAAGGTCTCATGGTTAAGAGAGTATCAGAGCAAAAACCAGGCCATAAGGGCACAGGAATTGCCGGCAGAACTTGCATACAGGATTGTGTCGAGGCACAGATCTGGGGAAGGCTACAAAACATTTCTGCAGCATTAAAGGTTCCCAAGAGCAAAGTTGCTTTCACAATTCTTAACTAGAAGGAATATGGAACAACCGTAACTCTCAAACTGAATAATCGTGGGAGAAAGGCCATAGTAAGAGAGACGACCAAGAACCTTGGTCACTATGGCTGAACTCCAGAGAAATTGCGTGGAGATGAGTGAAACTTTCAGAAGAACAACAGAGTGGCCAGATGGAAGTCTCTCCTAGACACATGGAAGCATGCTGAAGTCTGCAAAAATGCATCTAATGGACTGTCAGACTGTACAAAACCAAATTCTCTGGTCTGGTGAAAACAAGATTAGCGTCATGTCTGGAGGAAACCAGGCACCACTTATCAGCTGCACAATACCATTCCAACAATGAAGCTCTTTCAATGGCAGGGACTGGGAGAGTAAACAGGGTTGAGGGAAAGCTGCACAGAGCAAAGTTGTTAGATATCCTTAATGAAAACCTGTTCTGGACTTGAGACTGGGGCAAAAGTTCACCTTCCAACAGGAGCACAGACAACACAGGTGCTGCTTAGGGGCAACTCAAGGAATGACCTTCAGTTGCCCAGCCAGAGACTGGACTTGTAAAACACTAATGGGGTAAATGCCCATTGGTTTTGTGGATGCATGTGTTAAATGGAAATTACTGCCTATCCTGATTAGAGCAGTGTTGTTGATCTCACTTTATGCAAGCTTTTTTTGGCTACCATGGAGTATGCTACTATTTGGTTTATGTACATTTATTCACTTTATGCGCTTTGCTTTTCTGCTGTTTTCATTTTGACTTTTTCAGGCCCTCTTCATGTGATTGAGTGGTATCCGGCCTTGCTAATACTTCCAGGTTAGACCCCAAGAATCCCCCTTCCCTGTATGGGAATAAGTGGATTCATAAACCAGAATAGGCAGACAACCTTGTTAATATCCACTGTCCTGTGGTCATCCACGTGTTCATTTTCTGAACCAACATAGTCCAATATACCGTGGTGTTTTATTGTTTATTACTGACTGCTAGAAAAAATAACTTGTTTTCTTAGCTCACATATTCAGAGGAGATGGAGAACAATAAAATGTCCATTTAACACTGAAAAGCTGTGACTGCACATAAATGGCCAGAAGATGGCAGTATTCCACAGCAAGTCACACAACAGAAGTAAAGCAGACTGTAAAGACAAGCATTCCTCCCACTCTGTGCCACAAACCTGTTTTTGCAGCCGCTCCATCTCCTCTTGCTCAGCTCGGGCACGCTCTTCTGCCTCTTTCTGCTGACGCTCTTCATTTTCCAGCCTTTCCTGCTCTTCTCGCTGCCTCCTCTCCTCGGCAGCTTTCTGAGCTTCAGCCTCAAGCCTTGCTTTCTTCTCTGCTTCAAGTAAGGCCTGCTCTTCTCGGAGACGCCTGCAATCACATCAATAAATATTTAAAAAATAAATAAAACAAAAAGAACTTGTTCTTCAATAACAGATATAATATTTAAGATGGCGCTTAATTTACTTTTCAAACATTTGTGCGTCTCCCCCCAAAAGTGACTGACCTGTCTCTCTCTTGCTGTTCTCTCCTCTCCTGTTCTTCTCTCTCTCTCTGCTCCCTGGCCAGCTTCCTCTTCTCAGCCAGGATCCGAGCGGCTTCTTCTGGGTCGTTGGTTCCAGCTGTGGGTTTGCTGACTGGGGCAGAGGATGGGGCTGGAGCTGAAGCTGGGGCTGGAGTGACCTCCACGGTAGAGACTGTGCTTGCAGTTGGAGCTGCCAGGGTAGGGGGTGTACTTGGTGCAGAGGATACAACAATAGCAGGGACAGTGGCGGTTGCTGGAAAAGGACACAACATCAACATAAGGTACATCTCTTTCAACTTAGAATAATAAGCAAAACAAAACAATTCCTCTAATATACTGACCTAGAAAAAATATCTATGATTTTATTACTTCCTGCTTAGATTACTGTAATTCCCTTTACATAGACATGAGTCAGTCAGCTTTGTCACATCTACAAATTAGTTCAGGATGTGACCGCACAGTTGCTGACTGGCACTGGGAAGGGGGAACCTATCATTCCAGTGTCAGCCTCCATGCACTGGTTTCCAATTAATTTCAGGATACAGTTCAAGGTCTTAATGTTGTTATTTTTTAAGGTCTTAAAGGCTTGGCACCATTTTATATTGCTGAACTCGGGTCCTCAAATCAGATTCTGCTCTTCATGCTTTGAGTCAGATTGAAGTGTAAAAGTGACCGCGTGACAGGCCACAGTAAAGGTGAACAGTAAACTTTTACTGGTGAGGCCCCTGAACTTTGAAATAAGATTTGCATTTTGAGATGTAGTTTTTAAATCCAGGGGCTTAAGACTTAACCTTTCTTCAATAGCTTTTGAATAAGGATAAATTCTGTTAAAGTTGTTGACTGGTGTGCAATGACAAACTTTATGTCGAAATTTTATGTTCTGACCTTGTACTGAGGTTATGTTTACTTAATACTGTGTTGTGTTACAACAGCAGTATACAGTTAAGTGACTTGTGCTGGGTAAACCAGCAGCTTTATGGTTTATAGTGCAATACCTTAACCACTGGGCTACTGTAATGTGTTTTTTTTTGTTGGGGGTGGGCATTGTTACTGCAGTTATCAGATGTGCTGTTTTTTGAACTGTTCGATTGTTCTCTGTTGCGTCACCATTTTGTTTTTTTTCCTGAGCATTGCTATTTTGTGGTTTGACAGTTATGCTTGCTGTACTGTTGCCACTAAAATGAGACACCTGGAAGGGTATTTAAGATAGCAGCATGCTACTCTCGGCATCTAAGACTATTTGAATTGTGAAATAAAAACCTTCACAGAGCTAGCTAGTGATTTTTGGGCTCTTTAGGAATCTTGGAATGACCTTTTGACTAATAAAGAGAGGTTTTCACATCTGTCTGTTTTCCGACTATTCATTTGCTTTTTCCTCTCGTGGCATATTCCCTTTTCACTACCATCTCTTCTGATTAAAAAGACATCCACCTGGAAAAAGTGTGGGGCTCCTTTATAATAATGGCAATATGCCTGCATAATAACTTACTACAACTGCAACAGTCAGAAGTTTTCTTCCTTTTTAGTCATTCTGGTGTGTCATATTTAATGACGTTTATTTATTGATTGAGGTTCTATAAAAAGCTACATTTCCCGCCTGAGGGCAAATAATGTGCTATTTGTCTGTCTGTTCATTTATCTATAATTTTGCCTTTTATATTTATATCTCTATTACTGTATATAAAAGTAGAAGACCTGCAATGGAGGATGGCCTTGGCCACCAACTTCTGTCTGAACACAGGTAAAGCTGCAGCTTTATCCATCAGCTATCAGCTGATAGATAGATAGATAGATAGATAGATAGATAGATAGATAGATAGATAGATAGATAGATAGATAGATAGATAGATAGATAGATAGATAGATAGATAGATAGATAGATAGATAGATACTTTATTAATCCCAATGGGAAATTCACATACTCCAGCAGCAGCATACTGTTAAAGAAAATATTAAAGAGTGGTAACAATGCAGGTATACAGACAGACAATAACTTTGATAATGTTAACGTTTACCCCCCCGGGTGGAATTGAAGAGTCACATAGTTTGGGGGAGGAACGACCTCCTCAGTCTGTCAGTGGAGCAGGACGGTGACAGCAGTCTGTCGCTGAAGCTGCTCCTCTGTCTGGAGATGTCACTGTTTAGTAGATGCAGTGGATTCTCCATAATTGATAGTAGCCTGCTCAGCGCCCGTCGCTCTGCCACAGATGTCAAACTGTCCAGATCCATGCCTACAATAGAGCCTGCCTTCCTCACCAGTTTGTCCAGGCGTGAGGCATCCTTCTTCTTAATGCTGCCTCCCCAGCACACCACCGCGTAGAAGAGGGCGCTCGCCACAACCATCTGATAGAACATCTGCAGCATCTTATTGCAGATGTTGAAAGACGCCAGTCTTCTAATGAAGTATAGTCAGCTCTGTCTTCTCTTGCACAGAGCATCAGTATTGGCAGTCCAGTCCAGTCCAATTTGTCATCCAGCTGCACTCCCAGGTATTTATAGGTATGTACTTTCTGCACACAGTCAATCTGTGTCCATTTTGTGCCTTTTCATTTACTGTGAAATACTGAAGCCTCTGATTAATCTTTTGGGCATTTTTTAATGGTTTAGGAATAGAATAGAATTATTTTTGGAGTAACATATTGTCATGTATGCCTGCCCAGTGACCACCTTAATGGGTCAGGGAAGGAAAGTAATACCACCCCAGGACAAGAAGGGGCGCTGACTCTAGCTACTTCTTCTCTCTGCATGGTAGTTTCTGGAGGATGAGGACTAGCTCCGCCCCTTCAATCCAGGATTCCATAAAAACAGGTAGTCCCTGGAAGGGGGTATCTTTATGGAAATGGGCCTTACTGGAGACACAAGCTCCTGCTGAAGCACCATACTCTGCACTGTAGCAGACAGTTTACTTTGAGCACCTGGGGCACCAAACTTTGTTATTCTTTTCATGCTTAATTATACAGGATTACCCAGTTGGCACCCTAACCTTTCATTGGCATCCTTGGCCTACTTTCACCTGGTTAAAATATAATCAAAATAAAAGAACAGGTAAATGCTTGGGTACTTCCTATTGAGACAAGCAAATTGGCAATTCTGAAAACTAGAAGCAATAAAGAGAAAAACCTCATGGCAACTGACATAGTCTTAGTATTCAATGTGCTTCTAAAAGACAGACTGAAACTGGAGTTCACCTTCTATAAACTAATTAATAGTGTGGAAATGTTTGGTGAAGTTTAGGGTATTGGACAAGTGCTCTGTTCTACTCAGACTATCGGGTCATTTATATGTGGAAATTACTGAAGTTTGTTATTATGAATTTTCAAGCAAATGTTTGATTTTGTGTATGGTGTAAGAGGTGTGTAGTGGTGTAGCAGTGGTACTAAGAGGATCAAAGTGTGCTAAGAAAATATCCTCACACCATTATGCCACCACCACCACCACCAGCCTGAACCATTGATACAAGGCAGGATGGGTCCATGGTTTCATGTTGTGGACGCCAAATTCTTACCCTAATATCTGAGTGTCACAGCAGAAATCGAGACTCATCAGATCAGGCAATGTTTTTCCAATCTTAGACCGTCCAATTTTGGTGAACCTGTACAAATTGTAGCCTCAGTTGTCTGTTCTTTGCTAACAGGAGTAGCACCCGGTGTGGTCTCCTGCTGTTGTGGCCTATCTGCTACAAGGTTTGACATATTGTTCATTCAGAGGTATTTTCCCTTTTCCGGACCATTCTCTGCAAACCCTAGAGAAGGTTGTACCTGAAAATCCCAGTAGATCAGCAGTTTCTGAAATTCTCAGACCAGCCCATTTGGCACCTAGAACCATGCCACGTTCAAAGTCACTTAAATCACCTTTCTTGCCTATTCTGATGCTCAGTTTGAATTTCAGCAGGTCATCTTGACAATGTCTACATGACTAAACATTGGGCATTGGGCTGATTAGATATTTGCATTAACAAGCTGGTGAACAGGTGTACCTAATAAAGTGGCTAGTGAGTGTATATGATTATATATGTATGTGTAAATATTTACATTGTTAGGAATGCAATTTTATTTGTAACATATATTTGTATGTCAAGTAAATAGAAGGGTTTTGTACCATGTTAGCCATTATGGATGCAATTAGAAGTCAAGCAAAATAACACCATTTATTGCCCAACTAAAAAGTTAAAAAAAGGCATCATTTTGCTTAACTTCTCATTATGTCATAGTATGTATTATATGTATCGTGTTATTTGACTGAATAAAGATTATTTTTAAAATATCTACTGTATGTTACAGTGCCTTTCATATCTATCTATCTATCTATCTATCTATCTATCTATCTATCTATCTATCTATCTATCTATCTATCTATCTATCTATCTATCTATCTATCTATCATTAGAATCTTTGGCCTCTTTGTTCTAGTATTTATCTCCTGCATCTGCAACTAATAATTTACAAAACTACTATATAAAATGTATAAAACAGACAAATGATTGAGGCAGAGGGCATTTGTCCAACAGGCTTAACAATACCTTTTATTCTGGATGTAGAAAATATTCACTTTTAAATAAAGACCATCAGTTCCCTAATGACGGAGCACACACTGAGCAGTGTGGCAGTGTTGTGGACTCAGAACAGAGGAGGCCTCACTATACAAAGTGGGATTTTCTTCATCATCACTTAGATCCATCATTCAAACTAATGGCTAATCCTCCTTGGCTACCTGTCGAAATGTTTATCACCTTATGCAGATCATTTCAGTTCAATTCCAAAATAGTTACCCTGCTAAAAGGTTGCCTCTCTCTGTAGCACCCAAATGTGAGAAGACTTGGTCAAAGTGATTGAAATTTAAAAAAAGAAAAAGAGGACATTCATAAGACTGCCTGCAATTATTTCTACAAGTTGTCTTACTCAGTAATCATCCTCTCCCGAATGTTATCAGAATTAATTCAAGGAATTGGTAAGTTATTTTTGATCACAATAAAATTTGGGTCAAGTTTTAATCTGCTCCGTCATATTTACAATATTTTAAAAATACACTTGTACAAAATGGACAATATTTCTACAGCCAGCATTGTGTCAAACCCAGTAAGACTGAGTACCTTTAGCTTCGTCCTGAGCAGCTGGCTTTCGCTTCTCTTTCGGTTTCTCTTCTGTGGCAGGTGAACTGCTTCTCTCATCCTCCTTTGTGGCGGACTTGTCCTCCGTCTTCTTCTGCTTTTTGATTCGGGTTTTGGGGGCAGACTGCGAGGGCCGAGGAGACAGTGGCTTAGGAGATGTAGCGGGAGATGCAGGCCTCTGTTTCGGGGTGGATGGTGATGAGGTGTGGGTTTTAGACACAGGGCTGCTACAAATGAAAGGACACACAAAATGAGTGCAAGGAACAGAAGACAAAAAGCACACTAGCACTAGCAAGTACTCCTTAACTTGAGGGCTACAAGTCTTAAATAGCAAGTCAGTTACAATTAAGGCAAAAGAAGTTAATCAGAAGCAAAAAAACTGTTTGATAATTAAGAAAATGGTTAGAATGAAAAACTGCAGCAACTGCTGCTCCCAAGGACCGGAGTTGGATTCACCTGCTGTATTGTAAGGCACACAAACCCACATGTACTCACAGACTCTACACGGACCTCTCCAGTTTCGATTAACCACGTAATTTACCATTTGGGTATGTTGAAGAGTATACAATTCAAAGAACCTCAACTTAATTCCCAATTTATTATAAAAACTAAAATTATAAGCAGTTGTTACTACACAATGCTGAATAAAAATGTGCCAACTGGAACAGTCGTGAAAGACGACACGTTATCCTTGGGAGGCCTGCCATTTAGGTCTTTCAGCCAGACATTCTTTTGATGCTGAAAAGCAAACATTATGTAACATGGTGCAGATATAAGGAATGTCTGCTGCTTTTCAGACATATTACCCTTCAGAAGAGCGCCTGAAATCCCCCCTTTTTTGAAACTTCTTGTGGTCTTATAGATGTCCTCTACAAGTACCTGGGTTCTGTTCGACTTCTGATACTCGGTAAAGACTGCCTCTTCTTTAACACCTCCTTTGCCAGAGCATTTTTCTCTTTCTCGTTTTGCCTTTCTTTATCTTTCTTGTCTTTTTTCTTCTTATCCACCTTCAACACAACAGATACATATTACTTTGTCTTTAAAAAATATTAAAACTGTAAACAAAAAAAAAAACACTGCAGAAGTAGATACTTATATTTTAAGCAGCACTTAAAAGCATACTCTTGGCTTACTGGAGTCTGTCTAAAAGTCTTACTTGTAATGCAGAAACATGCTGGGCGATGCACATTTAGAATGCAACAATAGTAAGCCTCAAAGGCTCCTGCTGCCAAATCTGGGTTCAATTACAATTATATTCCCAGTCAGACGAATTTGAGCTTTTAAAACTAAAGAGATACTATAAGCTTTGAAAATAATTACTCTTGCTTTCAAAAATGAAATTCAGTAACTGATTTATTAGAAGATGAGCACCAGGAGCAGCTCATCTGACATACCGTTGTGGACTCCCTGAATTTGCGTGGAGTTATATCGGGGCTGCTGGCAGACACTCTCCATCGTTCTGAGCACCGGTGGTGTGCTCGGTGGTTATTACAGGCAGTGAGTGGACTGGCAGAGGCAGATCGTGGGCACACTGCAGAAACTGATGGACATACATAAAAAAAAGTCTAGATCAGTCGAAGAAGTAATCACAAAATAACAATCTGGCACTAGGAAGCTATTTATATAAACAGTTTTCTGTTAAAGCAATTCAAGTTATGGACTAAAAATTTAATTTTGATAAAACATTCATAACACCCTTTATCTCTTTAATTAGTTCAGGTTAACAACATGATATGTTTAAGCATTTTATGCCAAAGTAGTAACAAATACATACAGGCATCCTTGCCATTTCCAACCAGAGTGGCTACACTTCTGCTCCGTGCTAGGAAGGACAAGGTCGGTGTCATCAGCCGATCAACAATACTGCTTTCCCAGGGACTAAGCTGTAAGCTTCGAGCTGGCAGAGAAGAAAAGAGAATGAAATTAGGAAATACCTCATCTTTTGTGGTGGATGATACCAGGCGGCAAAGGCCCACGGTCAACAGAAGAGTATTGCAGTCAAAAGTTGTCATGGATGAAATTGATGTAAAATTACATTATGTTCATCCTATCACAAAGGAAAGTAAACAGTATACCAACAAGAATGACAGCTGAAGTGAAGCCCACAGAAAAAGCCCTCGGTTGAGACAGGAATTATTGAAAAAGAATTCAGCGTGACACATGACTAAGTTAACTCTCACTGACAATACACAGTGACTCCCTGAGCCGCATCGGCAGCCGCTTAATAAGAAAGACAAAAGGGCATGTCTGAACTACTAGAATCCTAATGAGACTACCAGGTCTTGTGTAGAAATGATTTACTTAGTTTACTAAATTACACAGCGGCATCATTTGCAAATTTAACCACATGAAACACCTCCAGCTGAGATTTGTTACAATTTATGCAAAGTTTTGAATTAATTCAAAGCGCAGTACATAATATAATTCATATGACTGCAATTTAACGGTTATTCTGTTACCTTTAAGGAAAATCCTTCAAAGGGTTTATGGATATTTTTAGAAATCAATCTATTTTTACCAAAATGTTCAGAAAACTGAAAAGCCCTGACAACTCTTGATGATCTAAGTAGTCTCTGGTAGAGGTGGTGCCCTCCACCTGGCAGTGATACCATTGGATGGCTTCTGATTAGCCAAGTGATTTAACTGGTTGTAACCAAGTTATATAAAAAGGGGCAGTTTAGGAGTGTGTATATAGTTTTATTATATAATCCAGTTTTGTATTACTGCCTGCACTTTCTCCTATCCATTATTGAACATTCATGAAAATGAGCAAAATGAGAAGTCCTTCATAGAGGAGGAGACCCCTCAATTTGGTCAGGATAGGTCACCATAGACAGGTGCAAGGAGACAGGATATTTTAAATCCTGCCCGGGAAAAGGAAAGGGAGAATGGAGGAGAGACATCAAGCAGCCCACCCTAAGGATGTAATGGCCAGGATGAAGTCTTGGTAAGGATAAAAGAAGAAGGTTGTGACTTAACATATGATCTTTGGGAGAGATCTTCAGAGGGCCCAGTCCGTCACAAAGGAGAACCTTGTAACATGACTGATTAGGAGTGAACTCTATCTTTTCCTTTTCAATATAAGAACTTATACAGCAAAGGCACTGAATTGTGGATATTTCACCAGTTGGGTCTCAGGGAATTAAGGCTTTAATGAAACAGGATAAATTATGCATGAGCTTAAAGAGACTAAACAGTATCGCATATTTGGATGTGTTGTGTATTTAATGGTGGTACAGTATATCTGTACCAACTGTAGCAGGAAGGGCTTTCGAAACAGCAGTCTATCTGTCTATCTATATATCTTTGAAAATACAGTATGTTTACTTGTGCTATGAACAAAAGATTTCTGACAAACAAGATGAGACCATCAAACTTGCTCAGTCAGCTAACTGCATAGTTGTCCCAATATCTCATCCAGATGCATTTCAAAAATAGTCAAGTAATCTGTTCCAGTTGCTTGTTGTGGATTCTTTCTTTGGATGACAAACTGCTTTGTGGGTACCATCTTGAATTTACTTCCTAATTTTTATCAGTTATCCTTAAGTACACGACTAAGTACTTTCCTGAAGTATTTCAGGATTTTGGGTTCACCAATGCTTTTGAAAATGTCCATGATCCAGATCAGGTTCTCCCATGGTCTTTTTTGCTTAAGGCTAAACAGCTTTTGCCTATCAGATGCTTTTCTACCAGTACATTTTTGAGACCTCTGTCCTTCACCTAACTCACCACAAAGTGCTGTCTCTTGCTGAAGCAGGAATCCTTCTTTCAGTTCAAGGTCAATAATTTCTATTTTTCTTAATAAACTAAAATCTACATTCTTCACTGAACACAGATGATGTGTTTTTACTTATCTCCTTTAATTTATTTAGAGAAGTCCCATAATTCAATTTTTTCCACCTTTCAAGATGCATGAACTATTTTGTACGACATGCCTCAAATTCTTTGCCAGGAGTTTTAGTGCACTCTTTAATATTTCCTACGGTCACTCAAACAGAGTAAAGCATAAGCTGATGTGACACCAGCCTGCTTTCAAGGGGAGCAATGGCAACTACCACTTATAAAGCAGCGGATGACTTTTTTTTTTTTTTATAACAGGGTGCACATAAGACACAGGGTTTACAGGGAGGAAACAAAAAAAGGTCACAGACTTTTGAAAAATAACATCAGAGTAGTATGCTTTGACACAAGGAATGAAAATTAAAAACGCCAGGTGCCAAGCTGGATTGCCTCTACATTGACACCACTGTCAGCTATAAAAGCACAAAATAATACAAAAAAAAAAGAGGCTTTGTTGAAGAAATCCCAAGAACATGAAAACAGCTTCCTGTAGATGTGGTACTGAAGACCTCTGAAAGGAACTCTACGCTCAAAACCTCAGTATTTTTTTTTTACCAAATTAAATGGCTCAGTATTTCTGAAAGGCAATCAAGCCTGCACTAGAAATTAAAGCATCAAGCACACTCTTGGACGGAAAGACAGCTAATCCATACTGCATAAGTGGACTCGGCCAGGCTGTCAATGTGCTTTGGATGTTAATCTGTAGAATTAGGTTTGCTACAGGAATAAAATGAGAAAAAAGGAAATATTCGTGGAGCTCACAATTAGACAGCAGGTAAACAGAAAAAAGGGAATCTGTACAGATCAGTACCAGAGGTCTGAGCCTTTTATAACAATCTGTACTGTTTTTAGTGACATTTTAAAGAAGGAAAATGAAGAAACAAAAAAAGTTTTTTCCAGGCAACTAGACACAACACCAGCAGCAGTGGTGCAAAGAAGAAAACAAACCAAGTTGGGACACCAATCTAGGGCATTTTGTAGATTCTAACATGTGTTACCAAGCCACTGCAGATACAGCAGCACATCTGGTGTTCAACCAGCCAAGGTAAACACATGTCACTTCTCTTTACAGATCACTACTCTGGCTCCCTGTAGCAGCACACATTTAGTTCAGATTCTTGATGCTTGCCTACAGAGTATTCAGTGGGTCAGCACCTACGTATATAAAGACACTTGCCAGGTCAAATGCTCCTTCATGCCCACTCAGATCTGCTGATGAATGCCATCTGGTGATGCCATCACTGTGTGGCATCAAATCTGAACCCAGATTCTTTTCATGTGTAGCTTGTAACTGCTGGAATGAGCTGTCCACCTCCATTCAAAATTAGGACCCCTTCTTTAGTGTATTTCTAAGGCTGTTGAGTTTTTGCAACTGAGGAATTGTAACTAGCTTAAATTTTGCTCTGAGCTCTTCATGATCAATTTTGTAATCTTGTTTCCAAACTGTCCCCCAGACTGATTTTTACACGATGTTGACCTCTTTTGTAAGCTGCTTTACATATAAACATCTGCCACGCAAATACTGCATTGTAAATGCAAATACAGTGGAACCTCGGAATCCGAACGTCTCCAGACTCGAACAATTCAGAACATGAATGGGTTGTTTGATTATTTCTTTTCTTTTGCCCCCAACCTCAAACAAAAACTTGGAACACGAATATCCTGATAAAACTTGTATGGATCAAGACGCGGCCATGAGGAGCCGAGACAAAGCCAAACAGGCCTATGTACGCTGTATATGCCTATGACTCGGCCTCAGTATCACTGCAGATCTTCTGTTGTAAAGATTTACTGAAAATGTGTTATTTTATTTATTTTTGTTGAAAGTAATCACCATGGCCCCTAAGAAAGTTAGCAGTGACAGCGACAAAGCAAAGAGGAAGCTTGTAAATGGTACAATTGACCTAAAAAAAAAGAAAATAATAACGGAGCATGAAAGTGGTTCACGTGTGAAGACTCTCGTGGAAGAATATGGGATGGCCAAGTGAATGATAAGCATGTTTTTTTATTTAAATGAAGAGGTGCTAATGTTACAAAAGCTATCAAAACATTATCAAAACAGAGAGGGCCAATTATTGAAGAAGCAGAAAAGTTACCATTAGTGTGGATTTACTCGAAACAATTAGCAGGAGACAGTATTTCCTAGGCAGCCATTTGCAAAAAAGCAAGGTTGATGCATGAAGATTTGTTGAGAAAAAAAAAAAAACCCTGGAACTAGTGCTGATAGAGGTAGTGACAAAGAGTTTCAGGCATCAAGGGGGTGGTCTGAAAATTTTGTAAAAGAAGTGGCATTCACAGTGTTTTAAGGCATGGGGAGGCTGGGAGGGCTGATAAAGATACTGCGGACAGTTATGTGACAGAATATGCAGTTTCTATTTGTTTTATGTGTTTATCGCTTCTGTGCATTGATTTCAATGGTTTTAATATTATTTTTTATCATTAGTTATTTACTCTATTTATATAGCTATAAATAAGCAATCATTTTGGCGTCTGGAATTATTGCATTATTTCTTATAGGGAAATTCGATTCAAAACTTAACCAAATCGAAACTCAACTAACCTTCTGGTATGGATGAAGTTTGTGTTCTGAGGTATCACTGTATAGACAGACTGAGAGATCATGAAAGTTACTATATAAGACAGACAGATAGACAGATATTCAAACATACTGTATAAATACTGTCACCCTGTCTTCTTAAAATGATCAAACTGGGGGCCTACGAAAAAGTGAGTTGAGAACATTACACATATTAGGCCCTGTCTATTTTTAATTGATGGAAATTATCAGAAGTGTATAGACAATTTCACATCCTTGGAGACCAGCCATAAGTCCAGGGGTATCTGCACTTCCCATGTAGAAAAACACAAAAAGACATATTTTCCATTCATGCCCAGAAAGAAAAAAGAATCTCGCAGGACAGCTATGAGGGACATAAAAATAAAATAAACCATGAAGAACAGGAGTTCACATAACCTTTTCATCCAGGAAAAAAACTCTGGATTGACAGGGTTTTCCAGACACCTCAGAGACGTTGGGATGAACAGTCTTTTGGAAAGGAAATCCAGACCCAGCTAAACAATAGGCATGTGCTTGAAAATTTCTGTGGTCACTAATATGCATAAAGGCACTCGTACACATCAAGAGGAACTATAAAGAGAAAGACTCCCTCCTCTTGGAACATCACCATCCTTTCTCAGTATAGTTTCACCAACTCCAAGAGGGATAACTCGGGTCTTATTGTGGAAGCTGAGACCTGCCACAGAGAAACCTGCTGAGTGCATGAGGAGCCTGGGTTCCAAGTTTGATTTTAGTTTGAGGTGCATTCATTCTGAAGCTGATATATTCTACCAGCACAGAGGCACTTCACCAAAATATTTTTTTTTGTTGCCAGATTCTGGCGTCCTTATGAACCCAAATTGGATAATGTGGTTCGAAAAGGATCTTTTAATTAGAACAGCCTCTCAAAATCACCTTAGTAGCCATGCCAGGCATGTGGTAAAATCTCTGAACAGAAGCCAGTTTTCCAGAAAGTATTTTTAGACTGGAAACATTTTGATATGTTGCAGTGTTTGCTGGTTTAGTTACCAAGCAACAGAATATCAAAAAAGCACCCACAACATAAAGAAACATAAAGTAAACCACAGTCAAGCAAGAAAATGCCCTGCGTAATGCCCCCTTGTGCTGACTCCTCTTAAAAAATAAAAAAGGGGGAGAAAGATAAAGATAGGGATAGAGAAAGACTGCTTTTCCCATTAGTTCATCAGGAATTACTATGTGAGAAAAACTCTTCTTGCTAACTAAACACATTTATATCACCTCTTAAAGACCATTTAAACCAAAAACGTTTAAGAAGAGTGAAGTCTATATTTACTGCCAGCACCAAGCTGAAGTGACCTGGTAATATGGTGTTCGGATGAGTGAAATCTTTAATAATAAATTACTACATTTAAATATAAAACACATTCACACCCTCAGTCCACTGGATATTATCAGTAATGGCAGAGGATTCTGGGAGTGTGCTGTCCCAAAAATCTCCCCGATAACTCATTTCATTTTACATTACATTTAATTATTTGGCCAACACTTTCCAAAGTGACTTACAACATTTTAGATACAACTGGTTACATTCCTTTTGTTTTTCCAAGTCAAGCACAGGCAAGTGAAGTGAGTTGCTCAGGGTCACACAGTGTCAGTGTGAGATTTGAACCCACAACCGCATGGTCTGAAGTCCAAAGCCTTAACACAGGTGGCGCAGTGGTAGTGCTGCTGCTTTGCAGTAAGGAGACTGTGGAAGATTGTGGGTTCGCTTCCCGGTTCCTCCCTGTGTGGATAGCGCTTTGAGTACTGAGAAAAGCGCTATATAAATGTAATGAATTATTATTATGTAATAATACAATTATGTAATAATGTAATGAATTATTATTATTATTACTAAGCACTGTGCTACACTGCCCACCTAAATCTTATCTTAATAATTTTGAGGAATTTGAAAATTTACCAGTCAAAATTTGTCTATGCCAATTCTGTCTGCTAAGAGAGAACTTATTGCTACTTGCCAGCTGAGTGAATTATAGCGCTTACCAGTGTTGACATCCTAAATAGGTGTTATGCTCTTAGTTAATGGAAAGATATATAATTTAACACAATCAACCTACCCAAACCCCTCACAGAAACTCTTTTACTAGCCTTATTAAGAAATCCTACACCTTCCAGCAGCAAAATATAAATAAATGACTTTGAGCATTGACATCTTAATTAAAAAGCAATGAACTCTTAGGGATCCGCTTCTCGTTTTCTGTCTTTTTTACCCCACCTGCACTTAAGAAACAAGACAGCTAAAAGATCAAATTCAAAATATGGAAACATGATGCTAACAACTGGCACACTATTAAAAGCATGCTAAATCAAGATTTGTAGGTAGAGAAACAGATTTAAGAAAAAGGGTAATCTTCTTCAGTAAGAAAACAAAGCACAAATGACTCGGCTGACATTCACTCCGGCAAGCACCACTACAAAACTGGCACATAGCCACACCCCTTTTTCTAGCCAAACCTGCTGCCACCAATAGTAATGTGAGTGGCAGTGAATGCCTTTAAACAGGCCTGGCACCACCAGTTATTAGCTGAATGACTATAAATTTTAAAAGTAATCACAATGCCCCACATCCTTCCCGTAACTGCTGTCAAGTTGACGTTGACTCCATGCAACGCAGGGGATAGAGGTTCTAAATTGCATCCAGTCATCAGCTAATCATGTAAGACTTGATAGAGGGGCATCCATGGCTCCAGCATTTGTATCAATCCACCACATTGCAGGTCTTTCTCTTTTGCATTGATCTTCGACTTTGCCGAGCATGATGTCCTTCTCCAATGATCTTTCTCTGTGCACAGTATGTCGAAAGTAGAATAGTCGGAGTTGAAATTTTCCAAAACTTTACAAAAAATAAAATACTTGAGCAAATGCATAGTGAAAGAGAAACGTTTTCAGGTAAAGTTTTACATTAAGTTAAAGTGCAGACTCTTCAGTATAAAGGTCATACACTGGAATTCAGCAAGATTGAGAGAATTATTTGCAGGACAGACTGATATAACACAAGAAGCACCCATAACTAAAGTGACATAGGAGTTCTAAGAATTATAAATACTCATGGTGCCACGGAACCTTTATATTATCCACATCTTTGACTGATTGTTTAATAAAAAGAAAATCCTCGACAATAACCAAAGTTAAGGTACATTACTGAAAAGTGGGACAATACCTAAAAAGTATAACAACATTCTCATGCTTGTTGAATCCACCTCAGGGTCTGAGATATGGTGTATGGTGGAGCCAACTTCAGCATCATCAGGTACTTCTCCCACCTAACCCTAGGCCGGGCGCCAGTCCATCTCTGAATGGAAACTAAGAATGTATACAACTAAATACAAAAAGAGGCACATAAGGTGGTGTGGCAGATGGCCAGGTCCCATGCCCGGCCGGGACACACTCAAAGTGTATTCAGGGGGAGCAGCCCTGGACAGTGCAGTACCTCCCCATGGACGCTGGATGGCCAACCCCCCTGGGTTGGAGCGGTGCCTCAGTCTCTCGCAGGGCTTCATGGGAGATGGAGTTCTCCACAGCCCTGTTGGGGTCTGGAGTGGCTGCCAGGGGGCACGGCATGGGTCCCTGATCCCAGCTGGACTAATCTTCAGACCCACCCAGGAGTGCAACCGGAAACAGGTGATCAAGCACCTGGAGCACTTCTGGGTGGGGCATAAAAGGAGCCAGCAACCACCACTCAACTGCCAGAGTTGGGTGGAAGGAGGACAAAGCTTGGGGAGGAATGGTGGTTAAAGAGAGAGGAGTGTTTTGCTTGTGTTTTGTGCTTGGGACTGTGTTGTGGTTGGAGGGATTACGGGGAAGACGTGCCCTTCAGCTGAATAAAAATAAAAGTCTTTTATTTTATACGTGCCTCCCATGTCCAGTCTGTGCTGGGTCGGGCACAGTATAGCGCCTTTTCTTACAGTGGAAAGCTGTGAATTGAAAAGCAGGCATCTGATCATCTGACAGACAGAGGTATCCATTAAAACACCTTTTTGATAACATAGCTTTCAGTATGAGAGGTGTAAAAATCTGTTCTGTGTTGGGCATATTTTACTGTAACTTCAAAATGATTTATTTTGTTATTAATTATTTATTTCAATTTTTTTATTATTATTTATTTAAACTCCATCTTTTGGTGCAGTGAGAACCACCTGTAACTCAACGGAGCTGGTGGTGGACTTCCAGTGTGCCAAGAAGCCCCTAAAACCCATTCGGGGGAGGATGTGGAAGTGGTGCAGAGCTACAAGTACCTGGGGGTCCACATAAACAACAAACTGGACTGGTCTGACAACACACACAGTGCTGCTGTACAAGAAGGGTCAGAGAAGTCTGCACTTGCTATGGAGACTCAGGTCTTTTGATGTAAGCAGCAAGCTGCTGGACATGTTCTACCAGTCCATAGCAGCCAGTTTGGTGGTCTACACTGCAGTCTCCTGGGGAAGCAACCTGAGATCAATAGATGCAGAATGCCTAAACAAACATATCAGCAAAGCTTGCTCCATCACAGGGTGAACTCTGGACACTGAAAGCTGTTGTGGAAAAGAAGATGATGGCAAAAATTGCATGCTATCATGAAAAATTCCCTCCATCCCCTCCAGGAGGTACTCACTTGGAGCCCTTTCAGCCACAGGCTCACATGACCACAGTGTGCTAAGAAACACTGCTTGGGGTCTTTTCTGTCCACTACTTTTAGGCAGTTTAATGCTTCCTCCGGACTACACATTTATTTATTTATTTATTGATAAATTGGCCATATTATCTATCCTGTGAGTCTGTATCCTTGTTTGTTATGTTTCTGCTGCTGTATGCATCTCAAATTCCCTTTGGAATTAGTAAAGTTTATCTAATCTAATCTAAAGGTTAACTAACACAAACATCTTTCTTGAGAGTCGACAAACCTTTGTAGAAATATTCTTGCCATATCATATAATACACCAGCTTTTTATACTACAGCCATTAATCCCATCATGTGCAGCTTTAAATTTTACCATTTACAATATATCATAAAACATCATTCAATAATAATTACAAGAAAAATGAAAAGGAGCCAAAAAAGAAAAAACAAAATACCACCGAAATGAAAGTACAAAAAAAAATGTAGCACAGTTTAAAATAAGCAAAACCAAAGAATGATTAAACACAAAAAGGGAAGTTGTGAAGGGAAGACAAAAATCAAATCAAGTGTATGTTCAGCTCAAATCAAAGTGATTGGAAGATCTTGGGGAGCCAGGATATAAACAGGGAGGTCGAGACAAGTTTCTTACTTCTGTTTGGAGAATTCCACAGGGTGGCAGAGGACTTGGACAGTCTCTTGTTTATTATGGAATCCACATGTTTAGGAAGGTTGACTGCCGACATGGAACATCTGCCTGCACCTGAGAAAAGCGTATAAACAAGAGTGCCCCATTATTCCAGGAGTGGAGAGAAGGCTCGCATTTCAGAAGTGGGTGACCTTTAGCCTGTGCGTCCAGATCCAGCTCATCAAGTGAGCACTCCTCCACAGAACAGCAACAAAGGCACCCACGTACAGAGGTGCAAATCTCAGCAGTGTCTGAAGAAGGTCTGGGAGTTAAGATCCTGTTTAGGACTGCAAGCAGATTTTCAGTATGCCTAGAAAACTTCATTGGCCTTTATAAGAGAAGGAACATGGGCAATAGGGCGATACTCCTTATAATTAATGGGCTAAACATCACAGATATGAAACACAGTGCATCTTTTTCTCACAGAATTTGTAGATTTGGCAAATAAATAAAAGAAAACTTTTGAAACTTTCACTGATTTTTTCAATTATCCAGGATGTGTGAAGTTCAATAACAAGATACATTTTAAAATATGAGGTGTAAGTAAAAACTTACAAGTGTAACAGAAACATCATAGAACAGAGAATGAACTGCTAAAACCATCAAGAGACACATGGGGTTCAAATGACTGCATGCAAACTTAAAAAATAATTCAGTGAGACCTTTAGAATCCAGATGGAGATGGGCAGCTTGGTCAGCACTGGGCCTGGCAATACATCAGAATAATTTGTGAATGCATATATGGCTGTGTGGTGAGTACATGAGGAAGGACAACTGTACTAATGGAACACGATGCACATAGAGGTGTCCACATTGTGACACAACAAAGTGGGATCTGTTATTAAATGTTCATAAAATAAATTACACATGTTAGTATTTCTGAGGATATTTATGATTGACAGGGGGAGTAAACCTGCATCAGATGAAGTAAAATGTTGTAATGCTTGCTGCAACTTTTACTAAATATACTAGTGCTGAGGAAATTCGAATTTCTTTTCTCCCATCTCACCCATTCAATTTGGCCTCAGTGGAGATATACTGTACTGTATGTCCCGCACAAGCCCCTTTATTCACTTCCACACTTGCTAATGCTTGTGTGCTGGGAGCTATAGTCTGAGTTTTCTACTGTAGTGTTGTAATTCATAAAATCTGCAGGGATAGTTGTCAGATAGAGACAGAGACAAAGGAAATGCTCCAGCAAGAGACGGGGAACTGGCAACAGACATGAACAAAGTACAATGAACGAGTTCTCCTTTAAAAGATAAGCTTTTCAAGATAAAGTTATTTCTTTATAATCATGGTATATATTAATTTGCCACAAAAAATGGTATGCTAAAGTGAAGCATATTTTAAAAATGTTTAAATATAACTAGCCTTCTCTTGTGTTTTACAATGGAGCCAATGGGTATCAGGTCCAAATGCGAAAATAAAAAATTAAAAATATTAAAACTGACCAAAAATGTCAAAGGCAAAAATTTTAAGAGTATTGATCCACATCTTCAGACTGTAAACACTGTGGCAAGCGGCCGGGGCCCATGCTCGGCCGGGACGCCCCTGCAGCATATGTTCCGGGGGAACAAGGATGGGAGACCCAATACCTCCCCCTGGATGTTAGATGGCAGTCTCCCTGGTTTACAGAGGAGCCTCAGACTCCCGCAGGGCTTCATGGGTGTTGGAGTGTGGTGCAGCCCTGTTGGGTTCTGCATGCGCCACCAGGGGGTACTACAGCGGGAGCTGCTAGGTCCTTCTGGGCAGTAATTTCGCCACACCCGGAAGTACAGCTGGGTGTTACCAATCAAACACCTGGACACTTCTGGGTGCCTAATTAAAAGGAGCCAGCAACCACCACTCAGGGGTCAGAATCAGGAGGAGGAGGATGAGGTTGTCTGGGAGGAGTGATGGAGGAAGAAGAAGAGTGTGCTTTGCTTTGTGTTTTGTTTGGTCTGTTTTTGCTTGGGACTGTGTACTGCCTGTGGGACACGGGAAAAATGTGCATCCACAGGCGAAGAAAAATAAATAGCTTATTTATTTTACGTGTGCCTCTGTGTCCAGTCTGTGTCAGGTCGGGCGCCTATATAGCGCCTTTCACAACATATTGGAAAACAGCAAGTTAATGTTATTTTAAGAAAACAGAGTAAAAGATTTTTGTGTATATTGGATATTTATGTTATTGTATTTCAGTCAACTATTCTGGGGAGACATGCAAGAAAAAATTTCAATGCACTGAGTATCCACAACAAACAAAGATCTATGAAGCCCAAAGAGGGTTTGTTGGGAATGACTAATGTTTGGGAGAAGTTCAACCTCCAGTTGAGCCTCTGCTGGACCTTGGGACAGATCACTGTTTAGTTGGGTACAAATGAGACATTACATGTGTTATCAGCTAATTCATTAAGATTGTGGTGTGCCAGAGCCTCATCCAGGGTAGATTCTTACAAGGACAGGCTTCCGCTCTAAAATAAGTGAAACTGATTTGGATTAAGCGGGTGTGAAAATGGTCAGAAACAGCGTACCTATGCTAAGAAATGTGCTTATTAATTTACAAATAGAAAACGAAAGATTTGACAGCAATATAGTGATGCTACAATGACACCTAGTGGCAAGACTAGGAAACACATCTTCTTGTGAACAATGTGGGTGTTCAGATTCTTGTTTAAAAAAACAAAAAACAAAAAACCAAACCACGGCTTGCCTCGTTAAATGCAAAATATATATAATTTTCTTTCTAATAAAAGTCTAAAATAATAGCTAACCTTGGTTTACTCATTCAAAATGGCATGCCACGGGGACAACATTTATAAAAATTAAACTGCAGTATCCACAAGGTCAACAAATTGAGGCATCTGTGCCAGAAAGAGGACAATCCAGAGTTTTACTAAAGATGACCCTCAAGGAAAAATATATTTTTTTGTGTTTGTGCTGCTTGTAAGTTGACTTTTAACTACAGTCATATGAACCCCTCTTAATTCTTTGGATTTTTGTTTATCATTGGCTGAGCTTTCAAAGTAGCAACTACCTTTTGATATATGACATGCCTTATGGAAACAGTAGTATTTCAGCAGTGACATTACGTTTATTGGATTAACAGAAAATATGCATCATAACAAAATTAGACAGGTGCATAAATTTGGGCACCACAACAGAGATATTACATCAATACTTAGTTGAGCCTCCTTTTGCAAATATAACAGCCTCTAGACGCCTCCTGTAGCCTTTGAAGAGTGTCTGGATTCTGGATGGAGGTATTTTTGACCATTCTTCCATACGAAATCTCTCCAGTTCAGTTAAATTTGATGGCTGCTGAGCATGGACAGCCTGCTTCAAATCATCCCTTAGATTTTCGATTATATTCAAGTCAGGGGACTGTGACGGCCATTCCAGAACATTGTACTTCTCCCTCTGCATGAATGCCTTTGTAGACTTCAAACTGTGTTTTGGGTCATTGTCTTGTTGGAATATCTAACCCCTGCGCAACTTCAACTTTGTGACTGATGCTTGAACATTATCCTGAAAATTTTGTTGATATTGGGTTGAATTCATCCGACCCTTGACATTAACAAGGGCCCCAGTCCCTAAACTAGCCACACAGCCCCACAGCATAATGAAACCTCAACCTACTTTGACAGTAGGTAGCAGGTGTTTTTCTTGGATTGCGGTGTTCTTGATCCGCCATGCAAAGCGCTTTTTGTTGTGACCAAATAACTCAATTTTTGTCTCCTCAGTCCAAAGCACTTTGTTCCAAAATGAATCTGGCTTGTCTAAATGAGCTTTTGCATACAATAAGCGACTCTGTTTGTGGCGTGAGTGCAGAAAGGGCTGTCATACAGATGTTCTTTGTGCAAATTGCGCTGAATTGTAGAACAATGTATAGATACTGTACCATTTGGTTTGCCCAGTTGGTTTGCCCAGTTGATTTCATACAAGAGATGCTATTGGCGGATGGCTAAGAAGCTACCCAATCAGAGCACGCAGTTAAGTTCCTGTGTGCTGCTGATTGGCTCAGCGACGGAGTGCTGCATTAACCAGGAAGTCTCATCTCACTCATTCAGCATTAATGTGCTACTGCTTCAGGGGCCGTGTCCAAGCGCCAACAGAAGATGCAAATGATTGCAGAAAAGGTAAAAGTTTTTGATATGTTGAAGGAAGGGAACAGCTACACCGCTGCAGGACACCATCACAGCATCAATGAGTCCACGATTCTTTTTATTTAAAAAGAAGGAAAAGCATATAAGATCTACGGCCGCAGTGTCCTTTAACCAGGGCGCAAAACGAGTTGCAAGTGGACGTGATAAGGCAGTAGTCTGGATGGAATCTGCTTTAGGAATCTTTGCAACAAGGTCGACGACGTCATGACCGCCTACAAGCTGCTACGTGTACTTCGCTATACAGCAAGTGTAAACTTATCTACTGATTTCATATTGCTTAGCAGTTGTCCCTGTTATTAATAGAGTAAAGGGTGGGTTGTAAACAATACAGGGAGGGTTTAAAAACATCCAAATACACGTTAAATAATTAAATAAATATGGTGTCCCTACTTCGCGGAAATTCAGTTATCGCGGTCGGCCTTGGAACCTATCTCCTGCGATAAGTGAGGGATTACTGTAAAACCTAAACTTGGCGTAAGCCACACACTCTTTCACGGTAGCTTCAACCCTGGCGTACGCAAGTTCTCCGCTCGGTTTTGCAAACTGGCGGCACCCAGCGTCAAAGCAGTGCTACTGTTCTTGTGTGGTTATCTTTCTTTTTTAGATCCACATCCCTGACGCGGCTTTATCATATACACTGAAACTAACTGCATATTGTTTATTAGTTTAAGACATCTGATTGTAATTAACCTGTAACAATATAATGGTCCAGGGAATAGCCAAAGTATTCCAAATACCATAGCTGCTTTAGCGTTGTTACTCTCACTGCACCTTCTTCTTCTTCTTTCAGCTGCTCCCATTAATGGTTACCACAGTGGATCATCTTTTTCCATATTACTATCACTGCACCACTCGGAGTATTTATATCACTATATCTGAGTGGGGAATCACAGCTCTACAGCAGCTGATCAGAAAGAGAATTATTGGTATACAGCATCAAGCACACGCTGCCTCAGCCATGCTGTCTATTGAACTGCTCTAACACGGCAAACACTTCAAAGCCTTTCCTGTAGGGACCTCGCGGTTCAGAAACAGTTTCATCCCAAGAACTCTAAACGCACTCAATCAGTCCATCAAGTGCTCCTTGTAGAACTGTTTGTACTTATAAGTACAATTACCTCACTGTAAAATTGCACTACAGTTATAATATTGCACAACCTGACCCACTTTATAAAGCGTGTATTTACATATGATGACGATATCATTTTTAAGATGAAATGCAGCAAAATATGTTTATTATATTATACAGATAAAAATGTAACTTAATTTAAATAATTTATATTGTTAATAATTAAACATGTGAGGACATGATACCACAGCGCTAGCGAAGAGCTGGTGCTCCGTTCACGGATTGTTCCTGCCTCGCGCTGTATTCTTGCTGGTACTGGCATGACACTGGAAAGAACGATGGATAGAATAATTAAACACGTACTACGAAGATATTTCGATGTTCCTTAAAAGTTTTGAAGAATCTGCGTTCTAAGCTTACAGATGGCTTAACGTCTATTACAGAGCTGATTGTGTTGCGATTGGGTATTTGGAGAAAGAAAAGTAAGGACAGGAATTGGGGATTATCCATCCATCCATCCATTTTCCAACCCGCTGAATCCGAACACAGGGTCACGGGGGTCTGCTGGAGCCAATCCCAGCCAACACAGGGCACAAGGCAGGGAACCAATCCTGGGCAGGGTGCCAACCCACCACAGGACACACACAAACACACCCACACACCAAGCACACACTAGGGCCAATTTAGAATCACCAATCCACCTAACCAGCATGTCTTTGGACTGTGGGAGGAAACCGGAGCGCCCACAGGAAACCCACGCAGACACGGGGAGAACATGCGAACTCCACGCAGGGAGGACCCGGGAAGCGAACCCAGGTCCCCAGATCTCCCAACTGCGAGGCAGCAGCGCTACCCACTGCGCCACCGTGCCGCCCTGAATTGGGGATTAGTACGTTTGAAAGAGACAGTACTGCTACAATAAAGTATTTCATCGAAGGTTGCGCATGGTGCAGCAAGCATCTGGCGTGAGACAGGAACAATCACTGCGCCACTGTGTTCTCATGTTTAATAACATGCTTTAACTCCTATCATTATGAAAATGATATCACGTATACATCTCAGTATTTTAATTATTCAGAGAGCTGTAATATTACGAATGTAATGGATTCTGTGTCCTGTCGGAGGAAGAGAAAGCCCAGAAGCACATAGTGATTCACACACAGAGCACATAGAAGATCAAATACAAAACAAAGCATTTAACGTGCTACTTTAGTTACTATGGGATTTGAGAAACTAGTAAATTAAACAATTTTAAGATGAAGTTTATGATGTTCTATTTTAATGACAAAATAAACTACATGATTAAAGTGGAAATTTCGAGATTAAAGTTGACATTTCATGCTTTATTCCCCCACTGTGTGCCTTATTTTTTTTCTCTGTACCCTAATAAGCTTTCATATGACACTCAGACGGTGGGCTACAACTCGCCTTTTCACAGCGACTTTGATATGTGACTTGTTTTTTATTTCGGGCACTGTGCGACTTTGTGAACTTGAGTTTTCAAGTTTCTCCGACACGCTATGTCACTCGATCAACTTCCTTTTGTTGTTTACACCACTGTTTAAACCAACAAATAGTAAGTTTTTCCTTGCCTCCACTTGGTATTTGCTGAAATTCTTCTATTTTCACTCGTGTTTTTTCCATTGTCTTTTCATAGAAGGCGGAGCTTAAGGGCTATTTATATTTATTTGCATATTGAAAGAGGCATAGTTCTGGGAGGAGTTGGGGTGGGACAGCAGGTGTGTGCATGTGCGTTACTTTTCACGCTGACCGGGATTTATGTAGCGGAAGAACATGGAAGTTGGCATTCGCACAGACTTATGCATCTGGATTTTTTTGTGCGTACGAACATTTCCGCTTTTGTGCTTATGCCATGTTATAGTATGAGTTCTACGCACTGTGTTATACATGAGGCCCCAGATCTTTTGAGAATTGCTTTGAGGATCCCATGCTGTTACTCTTCAGAGGAGAGTCAAAGGGAAGCACAACTTGCAATTGACCACCTTAAATACCTTTTCTCATAATTGGACACACCTGTCTATGAAGTTCAAGGCTTAACAAGCTAATCCAACCAATTTGGTGTTGCAAGTAATCAGTATTGAGCAGTGACAGGCATTCAAATCAGCAAAATTACAAGGGTACCCAAATATTTGTGCAGCCAGTTTTTCACATTTGATTTAACTTCATACAACTAAATACTGCTGCACTAAAAGTCTTTGTTCAGAAAACACCCCAGTACTCAGATGTTCCTAGGAAATGAAAGACATACCACTGTTATTTTTTTTGTTGAAAGTAGAGTAAATTATTATGCAGGCTGACGGGGTTCCCAAACTTTTTCATATGACTGTATATAACAGTTGCATGAGTATTTAGTGTGCTGTGCTTACAGGTGTAGGTATGCTTTACAGTAATACTTTAAATTAAGTACTGTATGTTAGCTACAAGCAAAAATATGAATTCTGAGATACTGCCTTATGATAAATAAAAAGTGGTCAGACTATACATGCACCTTGGCAAACTTCATGCATTGTGACAGATGTCCAGGGACCTTGCCCCACCGGGACACCGCGAGAAGGGAAGGACCAGGAGAAGGGCAGTGTCTTCCCTGGAATGGAAAAGGGAAGCCACCCTGGATTGTATGGGGGCCACGGACCTGGGCAGCTCAACACTGTGGAGCGACATGGCCACTGCCAGGGGATGCTTGGGTAGCTCCAGAACTGGGGTATGCAGGGTGTGGCGGAAGTGCTGCAGGATGTTAATTGGGGAGCACCTGGAGCACTTCCGGGTGCTGTATAAAAGGGGCTGCCTCACTCCACTCGGGAGCCGGAGTTGGGTGGAAGTGGACAGAGCTTGTAAGAGAGGAGTGGAAGCAACAGAGAGAGAGAGAGAGAGAAAGAAGTTGAAAGGACTGTATCATTGGTGGTTGGTGCACGGTTTGGGGTGTTATTGTGTGTTGCACAATAAAATGTGTGTGCTTGGAGACATTCTGTGTCTGCCTGTTTGTGTCCGGGTCCGAATAGTCCACAACATATATTGTTATAATGACACCACTTTATAATTTAACATAAGAAAGACATGACATGACATTTTCAATCCTCCACCATCCAGCTTAGATTGTGACAGGCTGGAGCCTACTTTAGCAGCATTCAGAATAAGGCAGGAGCATTCCTGTACTGGATGCCCATCCATCACACAGCCCATTCATATACAGACCAGTCCAATTTCAAATCGTCAATTAAATCCTCACAGCCATCTTTAGGGATGTTGAAATAAAACCAGAGTACCTGAAGAAAAATCCACACAAACACAGGCAGAAGGTGCTAGCGTCAAATATACAACAGAACGTATGACAGCATTTGCTCAAATCTCTTCTGCCTTGCTAGTGAGGTGGGAGGCTTTTAGGCTTGTGAATTAAATCTGGATTAGTTTTATGATTACAACAAAAGAATAGCGGGCAAGGTTTTGTGCTGACAACTTTGCATTTGTGAACTTGGAGTAAAGTTCATCTGCAGCTTCTTATAGAACATGTTTCTTGTTGCTATTGATTAGCTGTGCAGAAATTTTACAATTTTTGCCCATTTGGGAAAGATTTTTTGTGTTTTCAGATCTGCAAATGAACAGCATGTAACGTGTCAGGGTGTGGATGTCGATACTCATAACAGCTGAAAAGTGTGTACACCTGAATGGAAGTGTGAGGCAGCAGTGATCAGAGCACAAAGTCAAACATCTTTACCATAATGAGTCATTTAGATAGATAGATAGATAGATAGATAGATAGATAGATAGATAGATAGATAGATAGATAGATAGATAGATAGATAGATAGATAGATAGATAGATAGATAGATAGATAGATAGATAGATAGATAGATAGATAGATATTTAGGGGGATTGCCTAGGCAAGAACAGCTGATGATGCCATAAATTGGTTCTACCTTAAAATCACCTTGATTATATAGACAAATTTCTTATTCCCCATGTAAAAGTTCTTTTTCCAGAGTTTTTTCTGATGAGCCTGGTAACAGTATCTGTTTTTAGAAAAAATGTTTAGGTGGCATTTCAGACTGCATTTTAGCATGGGATCTTAAGAAACGGCTGATTCAGAGCTGTAGCAGGAAAGTGGGGCATGAAGAAAGCGTGACAGCAGAAAAAGTCACAACAAACTTCAGTTTCTTTGGATGAAGACTGAATTTTGCAAAGTGCTTGCAAAAAGTTGAATTATTTTTTTCTTCTTTGTTTGTCAAATGTTTTTTGTAGGAGCTTGTGATTGGGTTGAGTGAAGAATCAATGTTCTTAAATCGAACATGAATTCAGTGTTGATGACTTCAGCCTGGGCATTAGGTACGTATCAATTTGATAAGTAATATAACATTAATTTTATACCAGATGCTGACGACACTCTTATTTATTATTAACCCAAATAAAGTAAATAATTTCTATAGTGACAGGGGATCGACAAAAGATGCATGTTTTTAAACTTGGGGGGGAAAAAACACCAAGTTGTTTTAATGTGTTAGCAAACAACATGACAATACTCGCAAACTATCAACTCGAAAGCTTGAGCCTCAATTAAACTATCTTTGACACAGAAGTCACCTTCAATCCCATTTCAAGGTCCAAATATTGCAAGATGAAGACAGTTTCTTTATATACAACAATACACAATGAATTACAATCATTAAATGTGGATAGTTTTACAATTAAATGAATTTAAAAAAGCAGTGGAAGAGGTTAAATCTTTTGCCACAGGTTTCCTAAAGTCAGGAATGATCTTGCTCTCAATATGTCTCTACTCTTGGACTTGCAAGTCTACTTTGATGAAACTAAGCAGCAATCGATGGTCTGCGCTTCCTGCTGGAATACCAGAAGTGGTGCACTCGGTCTTCTTTAAAGTATAATCAACTTGTGATGGTTACCAGCAGAACAATGGCTTTACTGACAGATATCACTGAACATTTATATTATCTACATTATAAGTTGCTCACACAGTTATTAGCAAAAAAAAAAAAAAAACTGTGATTCCAGGCCCAAAGGATTTATTGCTGCAGTCTTTCAGGAGACAACAATGAAGCACACAGTGACGTTTTGTGTAGGGCATGAGAGTTACGACCTAGCAATCACTAGAGTCAGAAAGCAAAGTCTTCATCATCTATGAATCACATACTGATTTCAGCTCCACCTGAATGCTTTCATACTCTATTGCACCAATTTGGCAATTAGTCAATTTCATAGCCTGAAGGCTTTCAAAAAATTTTGTAACTCTTAAGTTACACTTATTGCATTAGTCACCTACACCTAACAAAAGTACTCTTGCTAAAACACCTACATTAAGCCAGGCTGTTTCACAAAAGACAATGCAGGTAGGACACCCATGTTTCTATTAACCCTTCTATAATTTTGTATAATGCCTTGCCCAGCGTACAATATTGCAAAGTCTTCAGCAGCAACCAAACATGTAATGAGATTATTTTTTCTTCATGCAATGCAAAGAAGGTATTTGTTACCTAACACCATATTTAACATTTTTGGATTAGAACTTCATTTCTAAACAGCAGAACTGTTGTCAATGTCAACTTTGTTGGTATAGAAGCTGTAAGAGTGTACATTATAACACATATTTAAGAATGGATTTTTGCGTCACCGATTGGAAATCACTCATGACGCCATCTACCTCCATTTTACATCCTCACATGAGAAGGCTGGCTGCACACCCAACATCTCTGAGTCAGTAAGGGGCAGCTTGTCCAGTTGTACATAAGGGAATTCCCCTTCCACCCAGTAAACAAGCAAACTTCTGACTTGTGAACTGCAACCAAGAGGGTATCATATTGCACAGCGGCAGGCTATGTCTCTCCTCCTCGTTGCCCCTTACACTTCATTCAGGCTTTAACAGTAAGGAAGTTTTAGGCCCGAGTCATGTGGCTGCAGGATAACCCTTTAGACATTAAGCCACACAGTTCACCTGTGAACAAGGAAACACCTTAAAACACCTTTGCAAACTACAGCCATGCACCTTACATCCAAGCATCAAGGCACCATCCATCGCTGCTGAACACATATTGCCAAATCCTGTCACCTTCATCATAAAAGCTACCGTCAACCAAATAACTACTAATGTAAATATAATTTTTGAAGTAATACTTCCAGAAAATCCAGTAAGCTCCAAATATTTGTGTGATGCCTTTCACAACACAGACTAGTCCACTTTTTCCATTATCTACTCATTTATTTTCCTTATAGAAAATAACACAACTATTCTAAACCTCGACAGCATAGCTTTTACAGAAGTGTAATACAGGGAACAGCCTGTGACCTTTGATCTCATTCAATATCGTCACTGCCAAAGCAGATAAATCAGAATAAAAAAGGCAAGCAGTCATCCAATCTATCAAGTGCCAAAGCCTCAACACCTCTGCTGCCCTTTATTGTTTGGCAGTTAAAATTCTTGCAGAAGGGACAATCATCGATGGCATTTTGATTAAACCTGTTCAATGAAACCTATACAAAGTCAACCTTTATTTTTGAAAGCTTTTATGCAGCTACTAACAACCAAGAGACCACCTCACCTTCTTTGTGTACATTCTGATTGAGACCTCCTGCCCACGACCATCTCTGCTGGCGGATTTCTGCCCAGGTTTTCTTTGCAGACCTTTGGATTGCAGCTTCATATTTCTCCTGAAAAACAAATATAATATAGATTGTTTTGAGTAGTCAGACAGGAGTAAGTTATGCTTGCACTACATTTGCCACGGTTCAACTACTCTGCCAATCAAATGTCAACATTCCAACCTTCTCAGTTATTTCCTCCTTTTTTTCAAACCGCTTTGTAAGGCAGACCTGACTGATGTGCACTTCCTGTAAAGTAATACCAATTTGAGCAATCCTGCCTAAAGCAGAAATAACTCTTTGTTAAGCACAGGGAAAGCGTGACGTCTAGAAGTGCATGGTAAGCTCCTCCACACCCTGCTGTAACCCATCACTCCTATACATATAGTGGGGGCAAGGTGAGGTAAAGATGAATACACAGAGTAAAGCAACTCTGTGACGGGAAGCAAACAAAAGCACAAGGAGTGGTACTATAAGGACTGGCTGACCTACTAAAGATGCAGGCAAGCTACAGCAAAATGAGGTCGATCAAGACTGTACTGTAGAGCAACAGCAACAGAAACACAGAAAGCATCTTCCTTGATGTTGCTGTTACGGTGCTTACTGCTAAAGCCTAGCAGGGAAGGAAGCCTGCAGCCTTGAGTAACAGCATGCCACCATACAGAACAAATACTTCATTCAGTAAGTAATTGTCTGAGCAGCCAGTCTCACTCATCCAACAAGCAAGTAGTGGCTTTTATTTTGAGCTAACAGAGGCAATTCTCTTAATTCTTTATGACCTCCAGCAGGCGACAGCTTTTAAATCCACCTTTCACAGCTCACAGCTATTTTGTGAAATAAAATGGGGTGCAGAGTGGTGCCACATAATGAGGAGAGGTTTCTCTTACAGGAAACGCTTAGATATTGAACAAAGGATAACTAGGAGACTCTCACTTATGCAAAAGACCAGGCCTGTGTCTTGGAAATTTTACAAAAATTGAAAGCCAGGTCAGCATGGTGGCAAAAAGACTAGTGCTGCTACTGCTGCGTCAAGCATTTAACATCCTCAATTCAAATAACAAACCTTGTGTAGGGTTTGTATGATTCTCCACATACCTGAATTGGCTTTTTCTTCAGGTGCTTCATTTTTTATCCCTACATCTAAACAATATGCTTGTTAATTGACAATTCTAATTTGACACACTGTGAATGTGAGTGGGCCCTGTGATGGACTGGTGATCAATCCTGGGTTTGTTCCTGGCTTGTGCTCAATGCTGCAGGATAGGCTACTTCCTCCTCAGACTCTGAACTGTATTAGGTGGGTTGGAATAAAAGTGAAGCTTTGACAATTTCTTGTTATTATTATGGATTACATTTATTACTTGTCATTTCACAGTCTGGGGAGCTAATGGCTTTAAAGCTAATGGTTTAGTTTCCTCCATTCATTTGCCATGTGACCTCAGAGCTGGGGACTCCAGCTGAGTAACATGGATAGATTTTACTTTGCACTTATGATTTATAAGGCACATCACTAAATAAAAAAATGTAAATAATCTTACCTTGACATTTATTCCCAAATAAAATTTCCAAACAGGTAAACACACTCAATGTATTTATATGACTTCAATAGCCTGGTTATTGACACAAAAACCTGGTTTCTAAAATGTCATGTAAACCCTTTTTCTGGTTAGAGAAACTGGTATATCGGTCTATAAGAAACCTAATAACAGACGTAGATTTCCCCACGAAAAACCCAGTTATTTGGCCATGTAAACCCTTAACCAGGTTACTGTTAAAGATTCTGCTGTCTGTACATGTCTATTGCATTACATCACACTACAAATGAATTTGCTTCAAACACACTTTCAGTAGCCACAGATAGAAGACAGCATCCACAAGATTAATTTCCTAAGGCAAAAGCTCAGGCGATCATATTATTCCTTCACCTGGCTGAAATAATCTGCTTCCATGTTTCAGGAATCACTAAATTTATGTTACATTGCTAAACTCAGCAACACAAACTTGAGACCAGTATGGTAACCCATTAAAAGTAAAGTATGTTAAGTAGTCAAATTACTACTTTTTAAACTATTAACATAAACCACAATATTTATTTTATTCAAGTATAAATACATGCATTATTTTTATCCCAGTAGAAATGCGTGTAAGATAAGGAGCAAATGTACTGGTGTGCGTTTGAAATTCTCAATCACACAACCACGCAGAAAAGAGTGCGCTGCATGCAATCCGGTATCAGAAATGTATTATTAAAGTGTCAGTTTCACCAAACATAACACACAAGAATGTTATTACAGGCCTAATGCTGGTTTTCAGATTCACGGTGGCCAAGGATGACATTTAACTCTTTTTTGTGAAGTTTAATGGTGTCTGAGCATTTTGCCAAACGAGCAATCCAGTAGCATACTTGTGCATAGAAATGTGCATTTTTAAGAAAACAAGTTTCTCACCTTATCCTCGTTGTGTGTGCGCATGTAAATGTACTGACTGAAAACACTGCAGCTAAGTTGCCAAGAATTATAAAAAGTATAATGCATTATAATTTAATAAAATTGTAAAAACTAAATAAGCAGCACAATGAAATTAAAAAGAAAACACCTTAAAAAGTTATTTAGCACATATAAACTCTGATTTATCTTAATCATGCATGGTAATGTGTGTAGATTACGACTGTCCAGCCTCGAGTTTACCTGAAAAGTACCTAAAAATACAGAAAAGACATTTTGGCCTTTAATGCAGGGGTTATTCCCAGAGTGGAGCTACGATTGCACTTGCAGATTTTACAGTCTTTGACATTAGTTAGCAGTGAAAATGATGGAATTTAAACCAAGCATGCACTATAAGGCCGGGTTTATACTTCACGCGACGCAACCCATGCTGCAGCGGACGCTACTGCTATGCAAGCATTGTACTGTTTATACTTGCTCGCGTACTTTACATAAATCTGGAGGAATCCACCAGGTGGCACTGCGAGATATTATCACGGTGAGAACAGGTTTGGCTTCGCTGTGTTGTGAATTGCCTGGAACACCGATTAAATTCTGATGACACTTTAGCGCAATATCTCTGAAAAGGATGTTTAATGATTAAATCCATCAATCCAGGGATTCCAGCTAGCATTGGGCATGAGGCAGAAACAATCCCTGGACGAGGCATCAGCTCATCAAACTGTGAATACAAGCACACACATACACGCTGGCGTCATTTTAGTGTCACCAAATCTGCATATCTTTGGAAGGAAACCGGAGCCTACTGTGGAAACCCAGCAGTAAAACAGGAAAACTCCAGCGACGTGAATCCCTGTGAGATAGCAGTGCTACCCTTCTGCCACCGTGTCACCCCCATGTGTGTAATTATTAACAGTGTTCATTATTTAAACGAAATTAACGATTTATCTGTAAAATGTAACACACATACTTTACTGCATTTCATAATGAAAGTGATATCAAGTATAAATCTTAGGATTCTAAATGCACAGAGAGTTGGAATATCATATATTTAATGTGTTCTGTTTTGCTGTCAGGTCAGGAGGAAGCCCCAGAAAAAAAGACGGCACAGAAGACGGTATGGGAGACTTGTATTGTGAAAATACAAATGTATTGTGTCATTATGATTGGGAATATGCGACGCATGAAAATAAAAGCACCACGAATGTATTTGCATGTCGGCATTTTGCTTCACCACATTGAACCATTCAGCAAACGCTGAAGTCCGCCCATAGATCTTGTAGGATCCGCAAAGCGTCTTTCTGTCACATGTAGACAGTAACCAGAGACTCTGACATCACATTCCAACTTTTAGCACACTGCACCCCCCGACTTTTTGCTGGTACTGCAACTCGAGCACGCGTTGCGTTAATTTCTGAGGACCTGTCCAGAGGACGCGTCAAATGAATGCTGGGAACGCGTTATAGCCATGATGCGTGCGTGTACGCGTTCTGAGCATGAGGTATAAACGAGCCCTAAGATGTCACCCTTAATGTTCACTAATTTTCAAGATCAGATTGTGAGGGTTCAGGTCAGCTGCACACTACCAGTTCCCTTCGGGAGCCTCTTGAACCTGACACTACATGTAACACACCTGAGGGATGAGCCGGCAGATGAGGACACAACACGAAGCAAGGGGTAGGTGCAAAAAGTGCTTTTATTAAAAACAATTCCAAAATCAGAAGCAATCAGTGTTCAAATAAACAGTGCAGTGCTCCAAATCCATTAAATAAATAATACATAAAAAGAAGGTGATCGGTGGAGGTTAAAATGAATAAAAAAAATATTCCTTTAAAAAAATGAGGTGAACAAAAAAAACTGGCAGGAATCCTCTCTATAAAAACACAGTACCTGGTGCATCCGTTAAAATCGTTGACTCCTCTGCTTATCCCGCACGGGGCCATGCAGCAGAAGAGGCTCACCACTGAAAGGCACAGCCAACACTCTTCCAGAGGTTCGGGTCACTGCTGTTCCATGGCTACAGCAGGACTCCCAATCCTGACCCAAAGCTCTGGTCCCCCATTGGCCATGGCGCTCACAAATGTGGCCCAGACCAAGCCTTGTCTTTCCAGGATCTTGTGGGAGCGAGCACCTGGTCACTCCAGCTTCCTGCAATGCTCAGCTGGAGTGACTTACATCAGCCCCGAGCAACAACTGCACACTCGTCCAAGAGCTCTCCTTCCCAGCCGCCTGCTCTCTCTCTCATATACTGGCTCTGTCTCTTGTTTACTCCTGCTGTTCTTTCCCATCTTTTAACCTTTGTCTTCTTTCTTTTCTCGTTCCTTTTCTTCCCCTTTCTAACACTTACACTTCCCTTTTAAAGCGGGGGTGAGGTGCAGCAGCAGTAATCACAGCTCCAGCACTAATTAAGGTTGTGGGTGTTGCTGTATGTGTGCACAAAGTGCAGGGCCATTCACACCCACATTCTGTGCTGGAACTGCTCCTACCACGCTACCAAGCCTCACCCTAAGATGCAAGTGTAAACAATTACTTATTTAAAATGGGCTCCTGATTTTTAAGCCATGGACCTGCCCTTCCACATAGATGAATATTTTTAATATTTAAATTGAGTTCATGGATGTCATTAATTCTAACACGTTAGATAGTCATCATTTACTGATGAACTGAAGTTGCCCCTGTGATGTTCTGACACATTATCCAATATGTCAGAAGCATTTGTGGCATTGAAAGTGTTTAGATAAGTACAAGTGATCAAAGAGTGTAGTTAGTGTGTATTTAAATAGGAAAGCTATGATTAAAAAGTGCAAAATATATAGACTTGTAAAGCTGTTATGTAATTAATGTGAAGAGGATGAGAAAAATGTGACAGACAGACAGACATATACAATACAATACAATACAGTTTATTTTTGTATAGCCCAAAATCACACAGGAAGTGCCGCAATGGGCTTTAACAGGCCCTGCCTCTTGACAGCCCCTCAGCCTTGACTCTCTAAGAAGACGAGGAAAAACTCCCAAAAAAACCTAGTAGGGAAAAATGGAAGAAACCTTGGGAAAGGCAGTTCAAAGAGAGACCCCTTTCCAGGTAGATTGGGCGTGCAGTGGGTGTCAAAAGAAGGGGGTCAATACAATACAATGCAGTTCACAGAACAGAACAATTTCTCAATATAGTAAAAAATAAAAAATATAAATTTTAGAAGTACAGAGCAGAATTTAACAGTAGATGATATATCCCATAAATAAGATTTGGATTTGTGTAGAGTCCTGGAGACCTCATCCTTCAAGCTGCCTCCCCCATTTGACCATTCCACAGCTGAAACAGTGCTGGGCCAGCCAATCCGATGAAAGGACCCCTCTCTCCCACGATTCCTGCGATCCTCCACATATAGACAGATAGATAGATCTATTGTTTCTTAATATAAGCTTGGTCTTACTTATTTCCAGTGTAAAAACCATCATCTAAAGATACATTTCCTGTACACACCTAATCAAATTTTTGGGTTGTGGGGAGTTGGAGCCAATCCTGACAGTATGAGGACCAATCAGGAAGCCAATTAAGAGTCTCTGATGTACTATATGTGGATATTTCAGGTGATATGGGAGGAAACCTAGAATACCCAGAAAAAGCCCCCAAAAACACAGTGAGAAAGTACAAACTCCACAAATTAGCCAAGGGATGGAATTCAGACTTTTGGAGGTGTAGGGCAGCAGTCTTAACCACTGTGTCACAACACTATTCCAAAATACAGGCTTTTCCTTGAAGGGTTCATCTTAGCTGAGATTTTGTATGGTACTTAGGTAAGGAAAAGGGTCAGAAACAGAGAGTGAAATCCAAAAAGCAGCAAGACAGTTATCATACTGGGGCCCAAAACAGTGACAAATGAAAGCCTGAAAGGTGTAAACATCTTAAATTGCCAAAACAGCTTCAAATTAAACAGTAGTAGCATTCAAATTATGCACTATGAACCACAATGAATAGAAAATACCCAACCAAGACAGCCCACCCTTGTGAAGTACACAGGATGCTAGGATTTTTGCCCTGATTTCCCTACCTTATTTTTCTCGAGTTTCTGACGCTGCCTCTCCTCCAGAGCAATACGCCGGCGCTCGGCTTTCAGTCGCTGCTCTTCCAGCTTTTTCCGCCGGTCTTCCAGTTGTTTCTCACGCAACTGCTTGGCCTTCTCCTCCTTTTGAAGCCACTGTGTTTTTTTGGCAGCTTTGAGACAGAAATAAACAAAAGAGTGTTATTCTCACTGGTTCCAGTGCTCTTCTATACATTCTCCGTATGTTAATAAAGGCACTCTAGTAATTAAACCGAATGCTTAAAATTAGCGAGAAAAACTGAACAATTAAAAAATATGAATGGCAAACAATGACATATGGGCATTGGATTTAAAATTATCCATCTGTTCTTAAAACCTGCTTTAATACAATGCAGAGGTTCAAGCGTCTCTGGGCAGCACAAGCTTAATTTAGACCGGATAATTGTTTTGGGATGTGGGAAAACCAGAATAACTACACAACACACGCAACCATAATTTTGCCCAATTTAACAGCTAAGCTGTTTAAAGATAAAGGATGCACTTTGCATGGCACACTGTGCTTGAAATATAATTTTCACCTAATTATTTTTCTAATTAAGATTTTTTAAATAGAAATAAATATCATGGTTTATACAGTATATATACAGTACTCCATTCAGCAGAGGTTACTGCTATGTGATTAGTTCTGCCAGCTTAATCCCACATCACTCCAACCATATTTTATATATATATATATTGTATACATCACAGGCCAAACCTGGTTTTACGACAAAATAGTTTAGACTAGGCCAAGCCAGTTTGTCCTAGGAAAGTGCGACTGCAGGCCAAACTAGTTTAGACTACGATTCTGTATCCTTTATTCAAATATCACGCCTGGTTGCTGTCTGCGTGGGTTGTGGGTTTTCTGCCAGGTATTCTGGTGGTCTCCTATATCCCCTGATACATACTGGCTGCTTGATTTGGTATTTTCATCATGCCCCTCTATAAGCGTAATTCTGCGTGTGTGTCTAACTGAGCCCCATGATGGAGTGCTAGGGCTCACTTCTACTTTGTGTGTGATATTACTGGGATAGTTTCAAGCCTCTGCAATCGTGATTCGATGAAGCTGGTTTGAAAATGTTACTGAAAGTAAATTGCACCTATGTGAGGGTTACTGCTATATGACCATTTCTGACAGCTTAATTTCCACATCACTCCATATTATATAAATATATTATATTAACCAGTTTGCCAAAGCAGATAGAATTAATCTAGTCCCAACTAGATTATTCTGAAGCCATTGTAGAGCTCCAAGGACAATTTGCGAGTGAGCATTGCTAATCACTGCACCACACCCTCTACATATGTATATTTATATCTATATACATATATATATGAAAATTAAAAATAATATGCCCGTTTTAAATTAATTTATTTCTTATACCTTTAAACTTACAAATATGTGGTTTACCCCGGGCAATATGAAGACTATCAGAGTTTCACTTGTTATATGGATAGAAAAGTGCTTCTCTTTTCTGTTACTAGCCAGCATAATGAACAAAAAAATGGTGACACCATAGCGACATTTTTTTGTATAACTATTCTATATGTACTGTATATCATACAGGAAACCGAATAGCAGGCATCCAGGCTGGGATGGATGGTTGTTACCCAGTAGTTATAATAGAATTATGGAAGGAGACTGCCTTTCTGAGTTATGTGCTACCTTAACACAATAGGTGGCAGTATCCCTCTGGTGGAGCTCTCATGTACACAACTGCCACCAGGGGGAGCTGCAGGGAGGAGGATTCTATATTTTAAGACAGTTCTGCCGGATGCAGCAGTGCTTCCTGGGTGCAATATTGTGACACCAGAAGTACTCCTAAGTCCAGCATAAAGGAAGGTGCATGGCCTTATTCAGGTGAGTTGGGAGATGAGGACTACGCTTGCTTGGGGAGGAGTAGAGGATAAGAAAAGTATTGGGCCATTTACTGTCAAAGAAGAAGCCTGTTTGTAGGTACTTTGTTAAACAAAAGTATTTATTTGAACCAGGGACATACATCTGTGTGGCTGTGTCTGGGGTTTGCGCCTTTGAGGAACACACACACACACCTTGTATATTGTAGAACACAAGGGCTTGGTGAGCACTTTATGTTGTCTACTATAAGGACACAGGAGAGCAATAAGAGTACAACCTCTAATAGATCTCCAGTTTTTCCTTTCAGAATGGACAAGACGAAGATGGGCAACAACCAGACATGTTACTTTCATCAGTTTGTTATCCCCACCACTTCATCTCTTCCAGGATGATAGAATGGTGTGAATCAGAATTAGGACCTCTGCAGTAAAATGATGCCTCAAATCCGAGGAGAAATATAAAACAACAAGCTTGGTTTTACCAACCTGCTATTTAACAGTCTTACTGGTTGGTATTTGATATATTGTTTATCATGTTCATGATGCATGCATTTATACTATATTTATAAATGTAAACAGTGCCTGTAAAAAGTATACATTCCTTTGGAAGTTTTCACATTTTAGTGTTACACAACATTGACACTGATCAACAGAAAAAGACTCTTTAATGTCAATGTGAAAACAGACCTCTGAAAATTACAAATATAAAACACAATACAATTGATCACATAATCATTCACCCCATCACATCATTATTTAGTAGATATGCCTTTGGCAGCCATGACAGCCTTGAGTCTGTGTGCACAGGCCTCTATAAGCACATCTGAACTCTGCAGTTTTTCATCATTCTTCTTCCTTGCAAAACTGCTCGCAATTCTCAAAACAAATGGGATGTGTGACTCAAAGACATGAATATTTTTATAGGCACTATATACACACATGTATACACATACATGCATACTGTATGTAGATGAAATGACAGTCACAGAAAGCATGCACACACATACACATATCATATATTATACCTAAGACATACAGTATATCTATATATACATATACTGTACATAAGTAAACACACATACATAAATAATACACACATGCACACATATACATTTTATATGTATATATAGAGGCACGCATTGTATAATTATAGAAGTCAACGCTTGCTCCAAGATTAGTTTTCTAAACCTGTTTCTCCAGGATGTCATTTCATTTAATAAAATGATGGTGCAAAGACATTTAAGAGCTAAAGAAGCTGTTGTCTTTGAAAGCTATGAGCACAAAGAAGTTCCATGTCAAGCTTCATCAGGAAGAAGATATCCTGCCCTCCAACTGTTTCTTTCCGTTGCCTTGCTTGAACAATGAGCTTCCTGAATCCACAGATGCTGTTCCCAAGTAAAGGAATTAAAAAGAAATCTCCATGCCTTGCCGAATGGCTGAAAATGTGTTAAAGAAATATTATGTGCAAAGATTGTTTGCAATTACATTTGCACTACCCACCCTGTTATGAAGGGTTAATGACATATTCTGTCACATTTTAAGAACTGCTAATGGATTTATGGTTCAAAATCTGATACTGATAAAATGGGGCTTTTTCACCTGGTAACAAATCTATTTTTCATTGTATGCCCCTGGTCAGGAAAAAATGACACAGCACTTCTGAATTAACAAATGCTGTCAAAAACTGCTGATTAAGCAGAAACCTTGAGTTAAATTTGTCTGCTCTAACTATGGAAAACACGTTTTTCACAGTTTCTACTAATACTAATTTTATAAATAAAAAAGGACAAGGCACAGGTCATTCTGGGTGAGAATAAAATCTACGACGTAGAATTACTTTTACAGTGAGCATGTACAAAGCCTACGTGACAGATTGAGCTACGGTGCATGCTGGTGACTGAAAAGATGCTGCAGTTTCAGGCCAAAGCCATTCTGCTGCAGAATTATTATTAAAACAAATAAAGAGGAAAAGCGACATGAGTTTTAAGCATATCTGTAGTTTTGGGGTTGTAGGAAGGAAATACGAATATTCAGAGGATCTCAATACATGGCAGTATGAGTTAGAAAATATCTTTTATTCATGGTGACTACACACAGCAACCATTTACAGATGTCCCCTTACATTTGGAACACAGGCAGGTCAAACGTTCAAAATCCAGTCCTACACCACACCTCCCACTGGATCAAAAGCTATTGATTCAGAAAATTTGAACATTTAATTAATGGACAGACATTGTTAGATTCCATTTATATCAATCAGTTTCAAACTACTTTAGTTTCCTGTCTGTCTTTATGTGCATTCATTATATAATTTGTATTTTATATGCAAAATTTTATTTACATTTACCTGTGTCCTTGTTACAGCACTCTGTGCCTGTACTCATTGAACAGCGCACTATGTAAAAATAAACGGAGCTGAACTGAATTAACTCAAGTTGACTGAGAGCTGATATGAGTTCTCGTTGCGTGAGAATGACTCCACTCTCATGAATTTAAATTATTTAGTAATTAATAAAAATTGCCAGTGTAAATGCCCTTTTTCTAGTGCCCGTGAAAGTGCTATCAGTATGTAACAGAATGCATTTTTCATATCTGACAGTCCTGTCTCAAGTTACCTCAACTTGTGCGGCTATCTGAAAACAGGTCATGTCTTTTTCTGAAGCGCAAAAAGGAACTTGACGTTGAGTGCAGCTAAAACAGCATTTTTACATTTATAAATGGCTTATAGAAGCACAAGATAAATTTGAAACAGGGATATACAGACCAAAAAATATGGGAATCATCTTTTACAACAGAGTTGGACATATCTAATTCAAAAATACACACACATATTTATATACAGTGGATTCACAAATAAATTTGCAAACCTTTCCGAAAGCATGTTTTCACTTTGTCACTAAGGGTTATTACATTGATAATCAAAAATGGCAAATGTATCCATATAAAATTAAATCTACAACACAATAAAGTGTTCAAATAGTGAAGCAGTCTGAATACTTTTTAACTGACTGCACATTTGTATATAGTTATGCATACATAAGTATATGTTGGTTTATGTATTCATTTTCTTATAATTCTTATCCAGTTCATGGCCACAGAATTTGAAACTAATACTAGATGAGACACCAGTCTCCTACTGGGCGCTGCTCACGCACACAAGCTCATTCACTTACACTTGGCCAATAAGGGTCACCAGTTAACCAAATGGACATTTTCGGGATAATGTCTGTTAACCCTCTGCTACTCAAATGGGTTCAACAGCAGGTAGTCACCTATCTTGAACCATTCAAACTACAGTTTCTTTCTCTCTCACGCTCTTGCTCATGCTTGATGCTGCTGCCAATAGCATCCAGCTGCAGACCTCTGGGGCTGCACTCGGTTGATGAGCCAATCAAATTGCACATGTCCGATAACATTTAGTGGCCTTTGCAATACATGTCAGTCATGTTATATGGCATGCCCAGTCACTTGGATCTTTTTAACAGGCCAATTTCAAGGTGTTTTCCTAAAACATTCTTACACTACAGTTAAGGTCTGGGTTATGAGAGGGTTATCTTGTTCATGAGTTAAGGTGGCTATCGAGTAGGGATGTTTTGTTGTAGATGTGTCTTGCAACAGGAATGTCAAGTAGTGCTGCAGTCTACAGCCACACCTACTCAGTTCAAATCATAAACTTAGAGAAAAGCCAAGCAAAATGACACCTTTTATTGGCTAACTAGAAAGATTACAATATGCAAGCTTTCGAGGCAACTCAGGCCCCTTCTTCAGGCAAGATGTAATCAATGCCTGAAGAAGGGGCCTGAGTTGCCTCGAAAGCTTGCATATTGTAATCTTTCTAGTTAGCCAATAAAAGGTGTCATTTTGCTTGGCTTTTCTCTACATTCGTAATGGCTAACACGGTACAACACCCTAGTACTAATCATAAACTTGAAATCCCATTGGCTGTTCGACTGAGGCTCTAAATGCAGAGGTCCAAAAATCTACAGGTAGACCCTTCTCAAGCAAACACAGCACAAGACATAGCTTCTATTTTTCTTGCCTTGCTTTCCTGTTTCCATTCAGGCTGAAGGAACCACAGAGCATTCTGGGTAATAATCTTAAAGGGGTTGGCCATTTTTAATTTCATACAGTATACTGGACTAACATGCATATCATCCACTCCTAACTGTGCCCACACAATTTCAGTATATATTAATTTTTCATGGAGCTCAGCAACTTGCTGTGATTGCATCAGGTTAATTCAGAAATGCCTTCAAATGTATGGTATACAGTACAGCACCCTTGACAACAAGATGGTTCCTAACAATAAATATTAATTAGAGATCCAGAACAACAAAGAATTTGACAATGTAAAAATACAAAATGTGTTGCATTGCTTCTGCAAGAAAGGCAAACAAACAAAAATGGTCACACTAAATTTAAACCTTTTCAGGGGAAATGGTACAAACGTGAAGAAGGTCTTCTTTCACCCACGCTTCACTTGTCTGCCTCACTGCACTTTTGCCTTTTCTTCCAGGGTCTGCCTGACTTCTTCTCTGGTTGTGCCACTTTTCCCAAGACATTCAGGTTAGATTGGTAAGCAAACCTAGGCTGGCCTCTTATGACTGAGTGAGGGTCTATCCATGACTGGACCCTATGAACAGCTGGCCACCCTATACAGGGATGGTTCTTACCTTGCAGGTGATACTGATGCATATAAGCCTGAATTAAAACAAGTGGGTTCAGGAAAAGGGCTGTTGGGGGCTAAATATATTGGGGTCTGAAGAATCCTTGGAAAATGAAATGGTGGAAGTTCAGAGCTATCACAGTTCTCTGTCAGTAAAAATAATAACATAAATAATTAAGTGAACAAGGAAATTTAAAATTTAGGCTGTGCAGCATGAAGGAATCTTTTTGGATCTATCAGAGTACTGAAAACAATTAGAATAGTCTGAGAGTCAAGGAAAAAGGCATGTGAAGAAGCAATTGCTTTTGTTCCAGTTGTAGTAGTGTATACAAAATCTGAACTTAAAACCACCCATTACTGAAAAACAAATAGCTTTTGACTCCAAATTTCTTCACACAGTGACTCTAAACATCTACAGATGCCTTTGATGTCTCTCTGTAAACAGCCAGGAGCCATTTCCTGCTCACATTAATTTTTCAGAGCCTTTCCTCATGTGCACTCTATGAAAGGAGAGCACACACTTCTAGTCCAGTGCTTCTGTATGTGAGACAGCTGATCATGAATTTTTAAAACTTGGAAACATTAAGGCTTGCTGAATGACTGCTAGTCAATCTTTTTTTAAAAGAAAATAACATCATTAATACGATAGGAGTTATGACTGGAAAGAGTGATGACTGGAATACGGTGTAGTCCAAAATTGTGGGATTTAGAAGGCTACAGGATACTAACAAAATAAAGGAAATACCATACAAAATGAAGAATACAAATTCAATTAAGAACTCCTACAACAATACGGTCACTGAGATAATTCAGCAATTTACATTACGTTTATGAACAGACTGCTTGAGTGATTTCGGCAGAGGCTTCAGTGATGAAGGCAGCTCAACTTGATTGTGCATGACAAACAGCGGCAGAGGTAATACGTTAGATAGAAAAATATAAACTAACGGTGCAAAATCCTTGAGTGTGAAGTCTGTGCAATGATTTGAGATGCAAAAGAAGACAAGCAACTCTGGCTCATTTAACTGTAAATGTCTAAGGGATAAGCAGAGAAGCAGAGATAAGATAGAGAACTTAACAGAACTGATACTGTGTTTGAGTTGTGGTGGATAAACCTCTCATTAAACCTAAAAATGCACCTGTGTGGGTAATGCAGTGTAAACAAAATACATAACCACTTTCTGAGTAATGGAAAAAGTATGCATCACCTTGACTTTAACGTGTACCTGTGCGGTACACTTCAAAAAATGCCTGCATGGTTGCAGAATTGTTTTGATTCGTGCAAGGCTCCAGTGACTCAGTTAGTAAACAAAGCAATTCTAAGTGGTCACAGTCATCCTATGGTGATGCATTCCCAATGGTACTGCAATCTCCCAGACTGCTTATGCCCCTCTTCACTGGGTAGGAGTTATCAATGAATAGTTTAAAGGGAGCAACAGCAATATTAAAAGTATATGATGGTGGTACCTGTCAACTGATCAAAACCAGTTGAGCACTTCTTGGAAATTGAATAAAAAGATTATAATTGAATTCACTTTTGTAGCACCACCATGCTACCCCACGAGGCATAATAAACCTAGTGTGTAAAAAAGCAAGGGGCAATTCAAATGTAAACATAACTTTAGGATCCATCCATCCATTTTCAGATCCATCTATTTCAGCTTTGGGTCATATGGAGTCTACTCCAACCTTGTACTCAAGGCAGGAAAAACCAGAGAGATGTGAGGCCACTCTAATGCACACCCACCTCGATATTCAGTGGAACCAATTTGGGATACATGAGGGACAGTCCACCAAGACACAACCAGGCTAAGATACTAGCCAGGTCTTCTGGGGCTCTAAGTTTGTAATGGACAGAAATGAAAACCACCACTGAAAAGGCTTAGCAACACTCTTTCCCCATGTCCTCCCATCTGTACACTTTAAAACGTTCGGGTTGCAGTGTCTAATTTCTCCTCTTGAATTAGACAAATATGTAAAATAACTTTTGAAAGACAGAAAGAGACCAAAAGAAACTGAATAAAAGACAACAATGAGAGAAAATAAAATGCAGACATTTCTGTAGTCAATTCAAGAGCTCCATAACACAAGGTAACTGAAGTTTAATGATTAATTTACACATCTTACTGTCAAGCAACACCATTTGTTAGTATTTAGACAAGCAAGTCCTGTATATTTAAATAAATATAAATACTACTGTGTACGTTAAAAAGCTGAAACTATTTTCTAGTATGGTACGTCTGGCATTTCCAATTTGACAGTAATGCTGATTTCCTTTAGTTATTTGTTTAGACGTGTAGTCAGCAGGTAGATGTGGTGCAGACTCGCCCGTGATTCGCTGGAGTGATGTCAGAGTTGTTAGGCACATTGTAAGTGTACTGAGTTCTAAAATCTACATCTCGTGTGGCTCCACTTAACTGGGTGTTATGGCACGCAGTTTAGTCTGAATGAATATTTTACAGTTTATCAGTTCATAAACGTTGCTACCAATTCTTTCACACTCTCATTGACTCTGACTGCATCATCATATGTGTGAGCGATGGAGACCACCTACAGATTAAACACAAACCGCTTACTGCAACGCCTCATTCACTTTTACCACTAGCCCAGTGATGGTTTTAAATGACGAAGTATGACCATGTTTTACAGAAAGGTTTTCTCTTGCAGCTAGTTATATTTTTTTTTAACATGTGTAATGTGCTCACTGCACTCATGACAAACATTTATATGTTTAACAGGGGCCCTTTTAGGAGACTTTTCAGCCTTTGATTATCCATTGTAACCAGGCTTGCTGTGGGTCAAACCTGATTAACTAAAGCACTTCGCTGTTGAAATCACCACACCTACTTTGAGCTCCACCTTCATGAGGTGTTGAATTAGTTTAGAAATGGAGCAGCCAGTGAACTGTCTAATTCTTCCCCACCCATATTAAAGCTAAATTCACTCATGTTTACCTCCAGACGCATATATTGAACGCCTGGCAATGCAAAACTAGAGGTTACGAGAAACATTGTGTAGCGTGCAGCCTGGGCCCTTGCCTGACCGGGATGCCTGCACACTGGAAGGACTTGGGGAGCAAGTGTGGCCAGATGGCAGACCTCCTGGGTTTAAGTGGTGCCTCAGACTCCCACAAGGCTTCATGGGAGTTGAAGTTTGATGCAGTCCTATTGTGATCCACAGGCACCACTAGGGAGTGCTGCAGCAGGATCTGCTGAGTCCTTTTGGGCAGTTCTTCCGCCACACCCGGGTATAGTATAAAAGGAGCCAGCAGCCACTACTCGAGAAGCCAGAGTCGGGAGGAGGAAGACAAGAGAAAAAGAGAGAGTATTGTTTGTGTTGTGCTTGTGCTGGGACTGTGTTGTACTTGTGGGAAATGGGCAAAGGGGTTTCCCACAATGTAAAAAGGAAATAAAAACAGCGTGTGTGCCTTGAACTTGTGTTCCACACTTGTCTGTGTCGGGTTGAGGCAGCAGTGCCAGCCTGGGTGGTGCACAATGGTTAAAACACAACAGAATATGTTTAACTTTTACTGAATAGCTGCTGAACCATGTGGCCAATTAGATTCTCTTCACAATATCTTCATAGCGATCACATGGTTCACACATGCATTAAACGTCAGATTAATGACGTATTGTACAGTTGTCCCTCACAAATAATACTTATGCCTCTCTAATTGTGCTGGGGAGTGTCATGACGGGGTTTTTTTTTATAGAAATTTTCCATTTGTCCAGATCTGCAGCAGGAATCACTGAAGGCAGTGACTTTAAATATTAACAATATAGTATGCACTTACACTAACGAATATTAAATAACACTAATAATTTATATATGATTTTATGTAATACAAAATATTTTCAGAATTGTTTAAATTTTTGACTTATGTGTTGTCTGTGAGTTTCTGCAAGCTTTTGGCAAGCTCCAAAAGTATTCCCATGTAATTGCTTTTCACCAACTCATGAATAACCAAAACCGCGAATGTCAAATTAGTTAATTTGGAGGGGTGACTGTAGTTTTGGGATACAATAGACATATCTCCTTTTGGCCTGTTTCAGTTGAGGGTCAGGAGGCTGCAGCCTATCCTGGCAGTGTCAGACATAAGGCAGGAACCAAACACAAGTAGGGCACCAGTCCATCAGATGGCATGGCGCACACACACACCCAGAAGCACTGAAATTGGGCCAATTTAGAGTCACAGACATGTCTGTAATGTGGTTGCAAAACCATGTCTTCTCCTACTTACCTAAAGGTCATACCGTAAACTACAGTTTGTCTTACTGATCTGTAATGCATGCATTGTTTATAAAATATTAAAGTAAATAAAAAAGATGTGAATAAACAGACATAGTTTCACCGATATTGCTTGGAAAAGAAGTTAAGATACACCCACTTCCAATGACTCAAGCTGCCAAAAGCGAGGGAAGCTAGAGAGATATTTTAGTTATCCTGTCTGCAATAGGGATCAGCAAAAGACATTTAGACTATAAAAATAGTCGTATTCCCACAAAATCTAAAACCAAAGTGAAGTTGCTGCGGTGGAGTTCTTACATAGTTTCAAATATAATTAAATATCCCCACCCAAATTTAAAAATAAAACTACAACATCGATGCCAGTGACTGTCCATAAATAAGAACGAGTCTTGAAATTTCCTCCAGTTTCCACCCACAGTCCAACATCATGCAGATTAGGAGGACTGGGGATGCTAAACTGGCCCTGACATATATGTGGATTCACACTGTTATGGGCTGGCGCATGGTCCAGGGATTGTTCCAGTCTAGAGCCTGATGCTTGCTGAGATAGGCTCCAGTTTTCCCTTGACTCTTCTCTGGATTAGCAGGTTCAAAAACTGGATGGATTTCCACATAAAGGCTGATTGGCTACAAATATGTAAGAACACCGACAAATGTGGATGCAAAGGAGAAATGACCAAAGTTAGTGTTTTAACTTACTTTTCAGGATGACCTAATATAGTTTGTCTTACTTCCTTTAACACAAGAAAAAGAAAAATCTAGCTCTGACTTTAAATAAAATGGTAATAATTCCTAATCTGGCAGAAAAGCCATTTCAGACTCCATTAATGAGGGTGCACGTCCAGGACATGGCAAATGAAGCATTTAGCTTTGTTAGTTTTCATCTAGTAACAGCTTCAGCTAGAGAATGATCTACCGCTTGCTGGGAAGATCCATTCATCTAACACATTAAATAACTGTTACATGCAAATACAGACAACAAGCTTGTCACCAAAAAACAAGCCATGATGTTGACCAATGGAAATCTAGGGGTCATTCCAAACTGACATGGATTTCATAATGGCAGATGACACCAGGACCTTAATGGCCTAAACAGCTAACTTCTAGTTTTAAGCACCAGGTCACTGGAAATGGCCAACTGTTTTTGGGGGTTACTATGCTAGTTCAAATGGAATCTGGCAGAAAAATCCAATTCGGGTGCAATTACTGTGATGTGACAATAAAATTAATTTGTTTGGAGCTGAAAAATAACCCGTCACTTCATGTGAGTAAGGAATTACAGAAAATGTTCTGTACCATCATAGTTTCTAGCAAATCTTGTGCATAACAGAGCTGCCATAAATCCAATTTGGGTGCAAGTACAGTGATGTGACAATAAATTGAATTTGCTTTAAGCTGAGAAATAATACACAACCTCATCAGAACTAGTGTGGTGCTGAGGTGTCACCTGTTGCATGGCTGCACTTGGGTCCTAATCTGAGATCCTGAGTTGACTTGTCATGTGGTGGGTTCCAGCAACGCGCTGTATCAGCGCATGATCCAACCTCACATGAGAAAGGAATTACAGAAAATGTTCTGTGTAAGGCAAGGTGGCATAGCAGATCTTGCACATTTTCCTCATATTCCACAATGATAGGGGTACCTAAAAACCAAAATCATTAAATTGGCTCAATATTGGTATTGGAACTGTGTGTTCCCAGGCTGCATCTCCTTCAGGGTTGTTTCCTGCCTTGTGCTTGATTCTTCTAAGGAAAGCTCCATGCGACAAGGCAATGGAAAAAAGCAGGTTGATAATACGGGTGGTTGATAAATTGTTCTTTGTTAAATACTACAGTTAGACCACTTCACAAAGTGTGAAGTGACTTAATAAATCATTTAATGTCCCACATTCAACTAAAGTACTGTATGTATGGCCATAGCACAGGCCCCATCTCTGGTGCGTGAAACATTTATATCCAGACTAAACCAAATGCAGCTTAGTGAACTGTAATTACTTGAACAAAATCCAAAGCTTCTAAGCTACATTGGGATCCCCTTGTGTTCTGCATCTTTACAAATAATTAAACCTCTTTACTGAAAACTATGACTTGCCAATTTCTGACCCTTTCCCATGCCTGCTACATCCTAGCTGGCATCTCAAAAATCTGGTCACACATTTTTACAAAAGTCCAAGGACTTAGAGACTTTGATGTGCTTTACTGCAACTGTAGTGCTTAAGAGATCTAATGGCCATTATTATCAAAGCCATCATGTGGAAGCATCAATTAAAAAAATAAAATCCATTTCACACCACACTTGGTGTCATTAAAATAAATGCATGGAAAAGGAAAACAAGAGTTAAAATTGACGCCTGTAAAACCATTCCTTGAGCCGATTCAACATTACTGTAATAGATACATCACATCTAATCAGTTAGACAGACAAAGATATAGAGAGTGTGTGTTAATATGTCCTAAAGCAAAAGCAAATAAACTTCAAAAGTGTACAAATATATACAATATGGAAACATTCAAGCAATAAATCTAAGCTAGGATTTACTAGCTATTTATTAATGATTACTGAAGTGCTGTCTTGAAATCACTTTAATAATTCACAATTGGTGGCTAGAGCATCCGCAGTGTACTTTTGCAATGCCAGTTTAAAAACTCTATAGAGTCTGTACTCTAAAACTGTCCTTAGTTCCTGTTCAAAAGTCACTATAAATACTCATCAGTGATTTTATCGATTTATTAACTGTAAGACATAAAAACAGTGTAGAGTGGGAAAATTTAAGAACACTGTATTAATGCTACACTCATGATTTGTAACATATCAGAACCAGACATAAGACAAATGCTCTCAAACTGTATATAGTAAAATATATATCTACCAAATGAACGTCTATATGAAATGATAACATTTTAAACATTTTGCAAAGTGGTAAACTGAAAAAAAAATGTTCATGTTTTCCATATTTATCCATCGTGTAACTCATATCCTGCTCTACCATGGAAATTTTTTGTCTACTCTGAACCGCTAGCATTTTAAGTTGGTAGTCGATGGAAAAAAAATACACACATACACACACACTTTCTATCCTATACCTGTGTATAGGATACATATTTGTAGCTGGAAATCTACAAAGGGAGAAAATGAATCACATATCTTAAAATAGTTTTTTATTCCTAAGCTTTCGATTCCTACCAGGAATCATCATCAGAGGAATATGAATAGACTTAAAAGGATCCAAGGCAGTATATAGCAAATGAGGTGGGGAGGGTAGGTGGATGTGGGGGATTGATGAGGTGGGGTTCGGAGGGTGTTGGTCAAAAAATCTTATTAATTTGCATGTTCTTCTTTTCAAGCCTGCATATGCCATTAATAGACATTTGGACATGAACCCATCATATACACAAGAATGTATAAAAAGCTGATATCTAATCTACAAAGCAGATTGTGCATTTGTTTATGTGTATTTGTCTGGTTTGTAAATCCACATTGCTCAACCTATCTCCACCAAATTTAGCACAGACTCCCAAACTGTAAATTGGTACACCACAGGCTATGTTTTCCTTCAAAAATTTAGCCAGCCCTGCTGCCCTGGGCAGTGCCAGGTACCCAGCTAGTATGTGTGTATGTACACGCATGCATGCAAATATAAAGTACATGTTGTGAAAGAATCTCTGTTTAACAAGACACTACTGGGAAAAGGTCCTAGGCAAGCAAGTTGGCATAAACTAGAATGAAGCCACTCACATAATGAAACTAAGTGAAAGAGAGAGAAAGTGTGACACATACTGGCAGAAAGAAAGCAACTATAGTGGCAATGCAAGAAGAAAGGGGCCATTAGGGGGCAACAGACTCTGTCATTTATGGTGTTTAGGGACACCACCAGAAGGAAGAGAGTTTGGCATCCTGCCATAGCTATACTGTGTTCCCTGAACAACCTAAAGGGAAGGCACACCAGGCACACTCTCCTTAGAAAGTGAAAGAGTAGCAGACTGTGGAGAGCTGGAAAGATGGCACAAGATCTTCTGGCCAACAAGCGGCCACCTAAGGCTCCAAGCTAGGGGAATTGTAGCCACGTTACTCATGTAAGGGAAGCATGTGCTCCTCCATGTTTCCTACATCTTTAGGGAATGGGCTGCTGGCAGAATCCACTTGCCATGCCTCAGGGGTGCGGGGGGCTTGGTCAGAAGACTTAAAAAGAGGCAGAGAGATAGAAATTGAGAAAACAGGGTGTTTAAAAAGGGGAGTGGATCTGATAGAAAAGTTTCATTAATTCTGATATATAGATCAGGTGGATAGCTAGAATTTTGCATAGTTTATTCGTATTTACACTTTAAAATCTTCCTGTTGATTCCTCCTGTACATGAATAATATATTTGTGTATGTTATACAGTAATCCCTCCTCCATCGCGGGGGTTGCGTTCCAGAGCCACCCGCGAAGTAGGAAAATCCGCGAAGTAGAAACCATATGTTTATATGGTTATTTTTAGAATGTCATGCTTGGGTCACAGATTTGCGCAGAAACACAGGAGGTTGTAGAGAGACAGGAACGTTATTCAAACACTGAAAACAAACATTTGTCTCTTTTTCAAAAGTTTAAACTGTGCTCCATGACAAGACAGAGATGACAGTTCTGTCTCACAATTAAAAGAATGCAAACATATCTTCCTTTTCAAAGGAGTGCAAAACAAGCAGTCAAAAAAAAAATCAATACGGCTTTTAAGTATGCGAAGCACCGCCGGTACAAAGCTGTTGAAGGCGGCAGCTCACACCCCCTCTGTCAGGAGCAGGAAGAGAGAGAGAGAGAGAGAGAGAGATAGCGAGAGACAGATAAAAAAAATCAATACGTGCCCTTTGAGCTTTTAAGTATGCGAAGCTCCGTGCAGCCTGTCCTTCAGGAAGCAGCTGCACACAGCCCCCCTGCTCACACCCCCCTACGTCAGCGCAAGAGAGAGAGAGAGAGAGAAAGTAAGCTGGATAGCTTTTCAGCCATCTGCCAATAGCGTCCCTTGTATGAAATCAACTGGGCAAACCAACTGAGGAAGCATGTACCAGAAATTAAAAGACCTATTGTCCGCAGAAACCCGCGAAGCAGCGAAAAATCCGCGATATATATTTAAATATGCTTACATATAAAATCCGCGATGGAGTGAAGCCGCGAAAGGCGAAGCGCGATATAGCGAGGGATCACTGTAATATACAAGTGAGTATCTGTATAAGAAATACTGTATAACTTTTCTGGGGCCCCTTGGCTTTACTCCAGTTGTGTAGTCACACGAATGGTGCCTCATCCTAAAACACTTATTTTGAGCATACATATAACTTCACATAAATGTGCACACAATCCTGAATCAAGCAAAAGTCAAAATGAAGGAGCAAATGTTATTTTGTTTCATGATTTGGGTTGCATTAGTCTTCTAGAGTCTACTTACCCTAGGTTCTTGTCTATAAGCCGGACTCATGTATAAGCCAGAGACCAAAAATCATACGAATTTTTAAAATAAAATCGTATCATAGATAAGCCGGACTCATGGATAAGCCGAACGTACTATAACCTATAACTAATAGAAGGGAGGGAGGTCAGTGGTCTCACTCGCACCATTTAATTTCTTTAAGGGGGGAGAGAGTGTGAGATATTGGCGTCTCTCTCACTCCCCGCATGGTGCGGTTGGAGCGGCCGGAGCGAGTTCTTTCTGCTCTGGGCGTCGCCGAGTCAACACGCGCGCGTAGCGGTCATTTAAATTGTGATTTTATATGTAAGCATATTTAAATATATATCGCGGATTTTTTGCTGGTTTGCGGATTTCTGCGGACAATGGGTCTTTTAATTTCTGGTACATGCTTCCTCAGTTGGTTTGCCCAGTTGATTTCATACAAGGGACGCTATTGGCAGATGGCTGAGAAGCTAGATTGCTTACTTTTCTCTCACTCTTGCGCTGACTATCTGTGATCCTGACGTATGGGGATTGAGCAGGGGGGCTGTTCGCACACCTAGACGATATGGTCGCTCGTCTAAAAATGCTGAAAGATTATCTTCACGTTGCTATCTTTTGTAAAGCTGATTCCTGAAAAGACATGCTGCACAGTGCTTCGCATACTTAAAAGCTCGAAGGGCACGTATTGATTTTTGACTGAAAAACAAACTCTGTCTCTCTCTCTCTTCCTGCTCCTGACGGAGGGGGTGTGAGCTGCCGCCTTCAACAGCTTTGTGCAGCGGTGCTTGACATACTTAAAAGCCAAACAGCACCATTGATTTGTTTGCTAGAGATTGTTTTCTCTATCTATGTGACATTCTGTGCTCCTGACACACACACCTTTGAAGAGGAAGATATGTTTGCACTCTTTTAATTGTGAGACAGAACTGTCATCTCTGTCTTGTCATGGAGCACAGTTTAAACTTTTGAAAAAGAGACAAATGTTTGTTTGCAGTGTTTGAATAACGTTCCTGTCTCTCTACAACTTCCTGTGTTTCTGCGCAAATCTGTGACCCAAGCACGACAATATAAAAATAACCATATAAACATATGGTTTCTACTTCGCGGGTTTTCTTATTTCGCGGGTGGCTCTGGAACGCAACCCCCGTGATGGAGGAGGGATTACTGTATAAGCCGGACTTATGTATAAGCCGATATTCTATTTTTTCATTTTCACAACTTTTTTCCTTAGATAAGCGGCTTATAGACAAGAACTTAGGGTAATTTACTAGGAACAATAAGTATTATGAAGTAGTCTTTGGTTTGAAGACAGCATCTACTCTGGACACTTAAAGTTTTTTTAAACCTGCAGACTGAACATGTTGGGGGTTGATATACAGAATACAAAAATCACCGTCACACAGTAATAAGAACATCCTACTGTAGCCCAGCCAGCAGAAAGGAATTATGCAAATTCTGAAGGAAAGGGATATGAATACTACATGCTGCATTTATTTTTCACTTTTGATGCAAAACCCACATTGAACAAAGCTTGGAAAATTATTTTTTTGCATAAACAGCAACAAATTAAGCAGTAAATCTTGAAATCTAAGCACCATAAGCTAAAATATACTGTATCAATTACCATGCCATCTTCAGTCTTCCCCCAATCTCCTCATAAATCCCAAGAACAGGTGCTGACTTCATATCAAGAGAAGCAAATGTTCAAGTACATCTGGTGCTTCCTTTCAAAATTCACATTCTCAGGCTTGTGATGGACCCCTTTACACAAACTGAACTGGCACAACAAATGCAATACAAGTTGATAATTGCTGCCACGTTCACAATGAAGATTCTATGTTAACTGAAGCCCTGAACAAACCCCAGAGGTATTTATAAAGTGAAGTGAATGCTCAAAGTTTATGCAGAACAACCAACATTGTTGCTCAAACAGCATTTTTATGAAAGTAAAGACTTGTACAGAAAAAGATGATCCGCTGTGGCGACCCCTAACGGATGTAACCGAAAGACTAAGGCGAAGAGCATGAAGGGAAAGCCTGTAGGTACAGACATACAGTAATTTAGCCTACATTAACAATTAGCAAGCTGGCAGTTTAGGTGACTTGCTCAGAGTGACGCAATTCATCAGAGATGGGGACTGAACCAACAACCTTACCTGCAACAAGATCCACCCATTATCTCAACTTCCTTCTTTACTAAAGCATTCTAGGCAGCCAGAGCTCAGTAGATGCAAGCTCCCATCCTGGATGGAACACCAATCCACCTTGGCAGTGGTGGTTTAGAATCAGCCCTTAATCTTACACACATCTTTGGAATGTGCACCCATTGAGACAATGTCAGAGATGTGGGAATAATGTGCACACTCCACACCTCAGGTGCCCTCTACATTTGCATGACTTACTGCCACCTCTATATTTTGCACTGAAGTTTTCTGTAGCGTACAGTTTCTTTCTTCTTCTTTTCCACATACAGGATGTGTTGACAGAAATCGACACAATATATTTTATATCAAGTTACACATGGTGTCAACTTCTGGGTCTGATTTTAAATGTATTCTGAAGAAGCATTTACAGTATGTGCTGCACAGCCACTTACATGTATGAAGGAATATTTCAGACAAAATTAAATAACTAAAAACATAAATAAATGTATTGTGAAATGTGACAATAAATAAATAAATATCATGAAATATGTTTTTGCTGCTTATTACTTTAAGAATTTTAAAAACTATTTCTCCAGTTATGTATTTCAGTGGGACACAAAACGCAACATGAAATACGGAATGAACTGAAAGCTCATTTTCACCCGTCATAGTTAAAAGTGTGGGCTTCAGTGAGTGCTACGTTTTGACAGCTGAATCGTCGGAAAGAGTGTGCATAAATCTTTGGACATCAAGTGCCACATTTATAGGTAGACACCACACATCAGATGCAGACTCTTAAAAAGATGATGAATTCAGGGCTTCTTGACTTAAAGTAGCCGCTTTCTGTAGGAATTATATACAACTTCTTCTTGCACTCAATCCATCACTGACATGCACAGTCACAATTCTGAGCACGCACTCTGCTTGGCATGGGAATCCTGTCGGTCATAGGCACGTTCAAAGCTGGAACCGTGTTCGTCCCCTCTATGAACGATTCACTAATCAGAAAGCAGTACTTATTAAAGCCCACCCTAGCGAAAACGACAGTTTTAACTTTAAATTGAACTTAATGTTGAATACAATGTCACTAAAAAAGTAATGAATAAATAATTAAAAAAACAAAGAAATAAGTAACAAAAATATTTAATTTTTCATGATCATATATTAGCGTGTTTTCATTTATTTGTCACATGTCATGATGTTATTTATTTGCATATTTATTTCATTATTTAATTTTGAAAAAAAATTTCCTCCACCCACCAATCTAACACTCACTGGCTCATAATGACAAAATGAAAACATGTTTTCAAAAAGATTTGCACATTTATTATAAACCAAAAATCTAAAATCTCTCCTTCATGTAAGTATTTGGACCCTTAAGTTAGCACTTTATAGAAAGCCCTTTTTGTAGCAATTACAGTTTTAAGACTTCTTGGGTAAGTCTCAAATTCTGCACAATGTAATTTGGGCAGTTTATCCCATTCTTTCTGGCAGACACCCTTAAAGCTTCATTAGATTCAATGGAAAGCATCTGTAAATGACCATCTTCAGGGGTTTCCACACATGTTTGATGGGTTTTAATTCTGGGCTTTGGCTGGCTGTTTAAAACTAAATCTACAACCTAATAAAGTGTGTAGAAAGTGTAGGGGTCAGCATGCTTTTTGAATCCAATACGATATTTTTGGTAAATGCCTTAAATTAAAGCTGAACACTTCACACTTCAATCACATAATGATTGCTTAATTTAAAATCCATTGTAGTGGCGTACAGAGCCAAAATTATGAACATTGTGCAACTGTCCAGACACACATCTTCTTATATAATACGCTACCATGGCTGTCCGTTTGTCTGTCCAGGATTTTAAATCACATGTAGCTCACAAACCATTTGAACTATTGACCTGAAATTTAGTACACATATACTAAGTGACATCTACTGTCCGCTTGCAGGGTGATGATTGACCTCCAAGGATATTCCTCTTTTTATTTTTATTTTATTGTAGAATCAACTCTCGGCAGCGGCCAGCAGGGCGGCCATGCGGTGCATGCGTATGGGCACAGTTCTCATTTCCTACCACCTTCGCCGTCACTTCCCTACCTCTTCATATCTTAAATCATTCTTGAGGCAGATTGAAGACTTAAGTGAAAAATGAAGGAAGACGTAGTAAATAATTGCAACACACTGACAGCACTGACTCAATCAGTTTTAATGTGAAAAGATGCTGACGAAAGAAGAGAAGAAGCAGGCCACTGGGGTGGATAAAAGAAGAGCTGCTCAGGAAGCAGCAAGCGCATCAACCTCTGAGCAAATGAATGCCAAATGTACAGAGAAAGAGTATGAAAACTTGGAATGCTCAAGTCAAGTGTATTCACTGCACGTTATCATGCAGTGCAACGTTACTGGTGTGTGTGTGTATATATGGATGGTCCACAAGAGGGACGATACCTCCCCTGGGCCACGAGGGGGTCTGGTTGGGGGCAACTGGAACGGAACTGGGAAGCTCATCCCTATGGGAGGACATGGCCACTGCCAGGGGGCACCCGGATGGTTATGGAACCCTGGATTGCACCACTTCCACCACACCAGGAAGTGCTGCTGGAAGAAATCCCAGGGACACCTGGAGTGCTTCTGGGTGCTCTCCTGACACTTCCGCCACACCAGGAAGTGTCGTCAGACAGAGCATAGACATAGAATTACTAGACGCCTCATGACCAGCAGCATCGTACGTCAACGTCGCCACCATATTGCGAGTGGCACAGCTGTGGAGTGAAGTAATGGATAAAGATGCCTCATGCATGTGTTGCTTGGGATTGTACAAACCGCTGTACGCTCCAAACCAGATCACAGGGATTACATTTCATAGGTAAAGCTGAACAATTGTTTTGGTTATATTTGGCCATTAGAAAATCCCATTTTATAATCTTAACTTTAGCTACGCCAGGCTAAGTTAGCAAAGCTATGCATTTATGTGCTCAAGTGAACCTCCAAACAACGTTTTGGCTAAACGTATTTAGTCACTAACTATGTAGATTGTTGTTAGCTTTTAACATTTCTCAAACTTGGAAAGTTTCCCTAAAGAAATCCACCTCAGGAAGCAGTGGGAGGTAGCCCTTAGACGGAATTTTGAGAAAGCTGTCCTGTGATGTGTGCCATGCTAGTTTGGTAACAGATGCTGTTCCGGCATCACATGATCAAAGCAACCACTTGCTCACATTAAAAAAACAAAGGAGGTCTGACGATTCCTTCTGAGGGTACAGTCAAGGTGGTCAAAGTAGCTGAGCGTGTTATCCGACAGTCGACATTAGGACAAGCTGTCAGTGTATCTTTGATCAATCAGTTTGTTCGGGCTGAGATTGGTTCAGATGATGTGTTTTTTCTCAAGGAGCACATTAAGGAAACAGTTTGAAATTGACAACCATCATTTTATGCTTGTGTCTTTAGTTGTGTCTGTTTTCCACAAACTAAGGCTGCACCATATTGCCAGACTGAATACTCTCAAATTACAGAGTGGCAACGCACAAAAAAAGCTATGTAAGACAGTTCTGCTTCATGGATTTTCGATCCTATCCTGTATATATTTATGTAACCACATTGTGTGTGTGTGTGCGTGTGTGAGAGAGAGAGATTGAGAGAGGAATGAGTGAAATGTTTTCAGAAATTATTAAGCCAATTTGTATACAATAAAATTGTTTATTTTTATCATTGAGTGTATCATTTCACTGTTAAAAGAAAGACAAACAAAGATAACAGGCAGTAACAGTGCAAAATTCACAATTGGTATGCCAGTTTTGAGGGTAGTTTTAAAATGTGTTATTGAATCGAGCTGACGTATATGAGAGGGAAGTGAATTCCTGAGTTGAGGAGCACTAGGAGAGACGCTCGAGCTCTCATAGAAACGAGTTTGATGTGCGGTACAAAAAGCAGAGCTGCAGATGAGGATCTGAGTGAGCGAGAGGGAGTGTAAGTCTGAAGGAGATCAGTGAGGTTGTGGAGAGCTTTAAACATTAAGAGCAGTATTGTGTATTGTATTCTGTAGTTAACAGGGAGCCAGTGAAGTAGAGAGAAAATAGATGTCATATGTTCAGTGGATTTAGAACAGCAGGTTATTATACTGGTAGCAGAATTTTGAAGAAGTTGTAAGCGGTGGATAGGTTTTTGTGAGATGCCAGACAGAATAGCATTACAGTAATATATACATGAGGTAACTCGGGCATTAACCAATACTTCAGTACTGTGTTGCATAAGAACAGGACAAAGTCTAGAAATGTTTCGGAGATGGAAGAAGGCAGTCCGAGAAACATTTCTTATATGGGAGGAATTATTTAATAATAATAATAAATATTATTATTTAATAATTGTCATTATTAGTGTATAAATAGATATAAATAATTGCATTTAAACGATTTGTCAAAGTCTGTTGTATGTAAACGATACTGTTTTAAACGTTATTGTTTTTTCATAAGAAAACCCGGTTTCCACATTTACCTGTATTAGTTTAAATGGCACTTTTGCCACTCGCAATATGACATACGCGCTGATGTACCGTGTCGACTGGGCAACACAGTGAATGCGGCGTCTATCTATATATGTCTATGAGACAGAGCACCTGGAGCTCATCCGTGTCATTATAAAAGGGGCCGCCTCACTCCACTAGACGAGCCGGAGTTGGGAGGAAGGTGACGGAGCTTGTGAGGAGGGGAGTGGAGGTCCAAGGAAGAGAAAGAGAGAGAGAGAAAGAAAGAAGAAAGAGTTGTTGGGATAAGGCATTGTGGTGCTGTGAAGAAAATAAAGGAGTGTGCTTTTGGACATTCTGGTGCCTGTCTGTCTGTGTCCGGGGGCTGGCTTTCCACAATATACAGTATATACACACAGTAAATATGGCATTTCACTTTTGTCCGAGCCAAACCAGAAGGTGGAGCTCCTTAAAGGCAGACCCCCTGCACAGAGCAGCATCTTCAATACAAGAGAATGTTATAGAGCCTGTGCTTTTGTTATTTAACACCATCGACTGCTTGTTTTTGTTTTAGTGTACCTGTTGAATTAAATAGGACGAACTGGCTGGTGTCCCAACATTTCTTCTGGACCCGGTTGTTACTACTGTTCGACCACACACATTTACATACACACACAGACTTACTGTACACATATACACATACATACATATGCACGCACGTGTACACACACACACACACACACACACACACACACAAACATACATATTTTTAGTGACTCTGTATTTACTACATATTAATAAAAATAGTTATAGATATATCGTGACATCTTAAATTACTCTTTCTTTATAAGTCTACATGGATTGAAGATGCCAGAATAACCCCTGTTGCATATTTCAACTGATGAATAAAAACATAAATAAAAATATTTAATATGCACATTGAAAAAGAATAAAAAATTATATAAAATAGGTATCCTTACAGATTTATTATTATCTGGCTGACATGTTTATCCAAGGCAACTTACAATGTTTGAGATATAATTGGTTACATTTCTGATGCTTTTTACCCAATTGGAGCACAGGCAGGTGAAGTGACTTGCTCATGGTCTCAGTGATTGATGTCGCAAGCCTTAACCACTACGCCACACTGCCTGCCTTACCTGGTTTGCAATATGGTTTTCCAAGTAAAACAAAATTTGACTTTTAACGTATTGCACTGTAAAATGAATTAAAGAATTTGTACACATAACGATGATGTTGTTTTTTATATTGGTAAAACATTGAAAGCACAAAATCAGGCTGATACAATATATGATAATGAAGCATTCCACAAACCATAAACAACCACAATTGTTTCTCTTAAATAAAGAAATAAAAATCAACCACAAAAAGAAGGAACTGATAAGTTGATGCAGAATGGAACCTTCAAGTACACAATGGCTGATACGAAATGAAAAAAGAACACGACTACGCAACACAGAAGGGATGGGAGGAATGCCAGATATCCAAGATCCAAATTCCAGGGGAAAGACGGTTAGGGAAGAAAGAAAACCACCACCAGAACTGATTGCAGAGCCACACAAATGGTTTACAGCTTACCTTTCATCAAGTTACGGTTTTCTGAGGAACGAAAAGAATTAAAAAAAAATCTGGTTATACAATGTTTGTCTCAGTAAGTCAAAACGCTAACCCTCAAGAGTTACGTTCTGGTGAACCCAACTTAAAGAAGACAATGAAAATTGAGCAGTTTTCATAATCAAAAAGCCAGTACTGTTCAAGCACACAGCTCACTGTTACTTTGAAAAGGCCAAAAAATGAACACAATGAACCAATACAAACACATCAGATTATCACACGAGTGTGTATAACAGGCAATTGGCAATAATGTCTTGTGTTATCAGTGTCTTTCAGTGATCAATAAAGAAGTAGAAAGAATGCATACAATTATGACATAAAATTTAAATAAAAAACAACTATAAATACAATTACTTTTAGACTTTATACAAAGTCACTTGCCAATGATTTGCTTGACAACATCAGACCACAATGAAACGACATGCTTTAGTAAAACTATTCATCATATCTTTTGGAAAGCCAATTAATGAAGATTATACCAATCTGCAGATTTCTAATGATATGGCAACTTGAGTGGTGTTATGAGCACCACCTGATTCACAACTTCTAGAACAAAGTATCAACAAACATATTTTTATCCCTGAATTGTTAGGTCAACAGATTGAGAGGTGAAACCAAAGTCCCAAAGCACAGATCAATACTTTGAAGACCACTGGCTTCATCAGATGTACTGTACCTAAATGTTATATTACGAGATTGTGGTCTAAAGAAATTAAGAAAAGAAAAAAAAGAGAGACTGCTAAGAATGCCAAGGTCAGGACAGACAGAGGTGCTGCATACTTTAACATGTCAGACTTCAAGCATTTCCATGTTTTGTGTATCAGCCTCATGAAAGCTCTTATGGACGCATCCTCCAATTTCAAAAGTGTGCTTTCAAAGCAGGCAGCACGGTGAAAGACTGAAGCCTCTGATTAATCTTTTGGATATTTTTAATGGAGGGCGGCATGGTGGTGCAGTGGGTAGCGCTGCTGCCTCACAGTTAGGAGACCCGGGTTCGCTTCTCGGGTCCTCTCTGCGTGGAGTTTGCATGTTCTCCCCGTGGGTTTCCTCCCACAGTCCAAAGACATGCAGGTTAGGTGCATTGGCGATTCTAAATTTTCCCTAGTGTGTGCTTGGTGTGTGGGTGTGTGTGTGTGCCCTGCAGTGGGCTGGCGCCCTGCCCGGGGTTTGTTTCCTGCCTTGCGCCCTATGTTGGCTGGGATTGGCTCCAGCAGACCCCAGTGACCCTGTAGTTAGGATATAGCGGGTTGGATAATGGATGGATGGCTTTCAAAGCAGAAGAAGTTTTGCCACTGTGCCAGTTGATGCTTTTTTTGGCTTCAATTTCAATGAAGGAGGGTGACGGCACCCATGCCAAAAATTACAGAGGTACAGGCAGATGAGACAGCTCACGTGCCCTTGAAAAGCTGGTAAGGACTACTGGATCATGGTGCTTGTAAAAAGCCAAAGAGAGATGACAGGACTGTATTGTTACATTTTGGGAAAACTGCCTGCTGTGTTCTGGTTTTAGTCATGTCCATTCCAAGACTGAGCATGATTTGGCATATCTAATCCCGAGTGACACCACAAGGGAAAGTTATATGGTATTTTTTTTTCAGGATATTATATGCAATTTCCACTACACCCCAAAATATTATTCCTAGTTCTGCTTAGGTGTGAGTATTTTTTTGGTTAGAAACCATCTATCCTTCACTAACAATACTAAAGCAATACAGGGTATCTGGGACGCCACTTTACCACAATGATCCACATACTCACACATTCTAAGCCGGTAATCAATCTAGTTACATATCTTTGGATTGTGGGTGGGTGGTACAACCCCCAAAAAGTCCACATTGTGGCCATCACAGCTAGAGGTTAAATTGAGATTCATCCAGTGTGTGGTGGCATCACTGCTGGCTTCTCCAAAAAGTCACCCCATTACCTCACTCAAAATGCTTTCAGGGTTAGAATTAACTTTGTATAACAGCATTTAGTTTAACTACTTTGTCACAATCTCACTGATGATCTGCATGAAACATTTGGGCACATCATAACCCTAATAGGGACACTGTATTTGACATATGTCTACTGGAAGAAAAACAGCGCAAAGCCTTACCCAGATAGCGGGCCCGTTCCTCTCGACGCTCCTTTGCCAGCTTTTGTCTCTCTTCTGCCTTTGGCCCATCTGTAAAAACGAAGATGGAAAAACACAGCAGTTAAACCCAAGTTATGCAACTGAAGTCTAACGTAGAAAGCTTCACATCTTGGCTCAAGAACACAAAAACTGTGACTCATTAGTTGAGTGTTGTGTCTAGTTTTTCTGAACATATGTTATTTTTTTAAATATACAAGTCTAATTTAGATTTGTTGTTAGCATTAGCAAGTCAAGGGAATTAATTAATAAAGGCTGTTTTTTTTTCTTTAGTCATCCAAACTTTCAATAAATATTTTGTTTAATGTTATTCACAAATACCAACATAAGAGAGCAAAGCAAGAATTTAAAAATGGCATATACATAAATGCCTTTTTCTAAAATTCAATCAATTTCAGTTTCAGTTGGTTTGTTTACCATTAACTTACATTAGTTTAAAACAGAACGACTTCTTTGTGGGATTTTTTTGTTCTTCCAGCATCTGCATGAACAGAAAGTGTTAACTCCAGCTTCCTCTCAATCAATCCCGGGTTTCAAGAGGTTTGCTTTAATATTTGGATGACACTCAATTAGATCACAGAACCACAAACTGAGGATTCCGATTGGTCTCAAAACACCTGACTGACCCCATTAAATCCCACCTCAAGAATAAAGAGGGTCCATCCTCCAAACAGGACCATTTTAGCTTGCAGCTGTATTAGAATCACTGCTGGAGGAGAGGGTAACCAAAATGTGTGCTTTTCCATTTTCTGTATTCTTTTTTATTAAATGATAGATTTTTTTACTGCATTTGTACATTAATGGAATAAACTCGCAAATCCCTCATTTTCACAAGTATTCCAATCAAATTTTAGAATAGGACATTTTCAGCAAACCACAATAGATAATTTACAAATGACTTATGTTGATAGTTCTGGTGGTCTCTTTCATTGCAATCGATACTTGTGTTATTCACTGTTACTACTGTAAAGTATATTATATTCATTTTCACCTAGGTAATGCTCAATCATAGGTGCATCTATGATGGGTGTAGAGTGCTAATAAAAAGTATTCACCCTTTGGAAGTTTAAACATTTTATTATTATGAAACATTTAACTTAATTTGGTATATTTGATAGTGATCAACAAAAAAATGACTCTCTCAGATGGTGCATCACAAACATTTGCACTATTTTTACAAATCCTGAACCAAATGATATGTACAGTAAATAGAGACCTAGGACTGCAAACGTTAACGCTAAGGTCTGTGTTGGTTACTCAGGTTTCAACCCATCTTAGATGGGTAGCAAAATAAAACACAAAATTGAATATGCGAGTATTTACCCCCTTCAAATCAGTATTTAGTAGATGCACCTTTGACAGCCATGATAGCCTCAGATCTGTTCGCATGGGTCTCCATCAGCTTTGCACATATAAACACAGAAATTTTTCCTCTGTTCTTCTTCACAAAACTGCTGAAACTCTGTCAGGTTTCATGGAGATCATGAGCGAGCAGCCTCATGATCCAGCTACAAATTCTCAATTGGTATGAAATCTGAGCTGAGACGCGGCCACTCCAGGTCATTAACATGTTTTTTTACACCATTCCTGTGTAGCTTTGGCTTTATGTTTAGGGTTGTTGTTTTGCTGGAAAACTAATACATCTCACAAGGCACAAGTTTCTTGGAGACTTCATCAGGTTTTCCCCCACGATTTCCCCATATTTTACTGCATTCACTTGACCCTCACAAGCCTTGCCTCCAGGAGAGAAGCATTTCCACAGCATGATGCTGCCACCACTATGCTTCATGGTAGGGATGGTGTGTTTCTTAAAATGTGCAGTGCTTATATTACGTGAAACACGGTGTTTAGTCTGACAGCCAAAAAGCTCAATTTTGCTCTCATTAGACTACAGAACCTTATTCCAGCTGATTTCAGAGTCTCTTATGTATATGCATACATGTGCATTTTTAATGACAACTTTCTTTTTGCATAAAGCTCACAAACTTTTGAAAGATGATGCACCTGGACAATAGTTGTTGTTTTCATGGTCTTTCTAATCTCAGCCACTGTAGCCTGTAACTCCTTCACAGTAATCATGGGTCTCTTGGAGAGCAACCTCACTAATCGTCTTCTTGCATGATCACTCAGTTTTTGTGGATGGCTTACTCTAGGCAGATTTATAGCTTGCCATACTCTTTCCAATTCTTAATTATTGTTTTAACTTGACTCTAAGGGATATTGAGTGATTGGGATTATATATTTATCTGACTTGTTGTCTCTCATTTCATAAATGTGTGTCTTATCTATAGGCAGACAGAGAGATAGAAATCCACATTATTCTATTTATTTACAGTATCTCCAATGTTGCATTCATTGTCTGTTTCTGGGATTTCACTGTTGTTACTGTAATAGTCTGTTGAGGACATGTGAGATAGAACATGAAACAGTCAGTAAAGTCTGTCGTGCATTTTATTAATGAATGAAAATGGGAATACTATGACCAACTTCTTGCAGTCTTTTTAGGCAATTATGTAACATGCATTATAGTTTGAATCCCCAACTCAAGCTCCATCCTGTATGGTAGCGAGTTAAGAAAGTGAACGGTTTGTAACCGAACAATACCCTTACATCCCGAAAAGTGGAAAACTGGCTATTGTAGCAGATTGAGGTGATGGCATGCTGCCTTACATTGAGATAATTTGACTAGTAAAACTAAATTAGTCCCCACATGTCTCTGGGACATGTGTCAGATGAGTCTACAACCAATTTAAAACAAAACCTTGTCTTGCTTTTGCTGTTGCTTTAGTACACTTGGCATTCTCTCAAACACAAGATTGGGATTGAATTCTGACCCAATCACAGTGTAGTCTGAACAGGTTTACTTTCTGCATAACTTTTCCTCTTTTAGTTTTCCTCTCACATTCTAAAAATGAGCATGATCATTCAAATGGCAACTCTAAACTGGGTCCAGCAGAGGACTACAGGACTGGCATTAAGTCAAGGTTTTGTTTGGTTTGCTGTGTCCCAGAACTGGATTAAAACATCTCCAGAGATAGAGCGATGTAGTTTACAAAATCAGGAAAAGAGTTGGTGTGGTCAAATTATTACATCAATACACTATAACAGAAGACGAGACATGACTAAAAATCTGAGAAAGGAAATGAAGGGACAAAATGTATGCAACAATATACCCTTCTAATAACTGTATTAATACAGCCAAAGTGGTTATGTCAACTAAATCATCATCATGAGTGATAAAGCAAAGCATTGTACAACAGCTGGGAAAATGGCAGGTAGTGCTGATCAAGTTTTTTGTTGTTTTTTTAACTGAACACAAGGATTTCAATTAAGAGAAAAAAAAACATATAATTAACTTAGAATTCACATGTTTCTGTGTCTGCCAGAACAAGCTGTTACATTTGCAAGAGGTCAATCAAAGTATTATCAGGTCACTAACACAAAATACTCACCCTGAGAGGCTGAAGAAATCCCTTCTCAATAGTCAATTACAGAACAAAAATGAGCCTGAGAGCCATAAAACCCTTCTTTTTATTATATTATGCTCTAACACATAATAATAGCAGCTCTTTAAAGCTAAATTTTCAAACACAAGCCAATCTATTTTAAAAATAAATACAATTTATGTGTTTAACATGGTGCTCTGTTGAACATTGAAACAGCTGCTTAAGATGTGCTGGGGACGTATTCATTTAGCTGTAAGTGTGTTATGCATGCGATGAGTCTAAAATCAGTTTAATATCTGCTTTTAAATTTTGGAAATACTCTGCTTTCAGGATTTGTCCCTGCAATAGCCAATATATCACAATTCTGTGGCACTACGCCAAGATGTTGGAAGTACACAGAGCCACATGCTGTATCAAGGTTATGTATACATTTATCAACATTTTTATCAGTTTACATTTATTTTTTATTAGGGCTCAGTAGTTGTTGTGAGACACCCAGCTATAACAGAAAGATGGTGTGAAATGAGAAGGTGTCATCATGTTTAGGATGACTGCACAAATTGCTGTGTTTAATTGCTTATTTTCTAAAGCGACAATATCACAAAAATGCATAAGTAAGGTGAGACAGGGTGTAAATACCGGAGGACAAAGTTATCAATCATTCTTAATTTTATATTGCACGCTTCACTGAAATTATCATCTCAAGCTTACAAGCTGTAACAGAGGTCAGTTGGATACGAACGGAATTTATTCAACCCAAATATTAAGGTCTCCAGGAAGAGTTAAATGAAATGAAAATAAAGGAAAAGGAAAAACAACAAAAAGCACAATTGTGTTTCTGCTCATCTGTGCCTTACTACATCCAGACCGTGTGAACGTCATATAATACCACACTGGCCTTCTCCTCTTCCTGTTTGCCAGGCATGCCCTTGCCACAGCTTCTTTCATGATGTCTCGATCTGCCAGGGAATATTTTCTGAACCCTTCCAGCCTACCAGAAAGAACTTCTGTATCATCTTAATTATGTTATAATTGTGTCTTTGTTTCCTTAGTAGCGGTCAGTTTTTTTGGTAACTTTTGAAATTTTCTCCTTCTCCCTTGGTCTGTGCTCTGGTTATTCTTATTGTAATGTTTATAGGTGTGCCGTGGTCTCTTTACACATTAGCCTGCAATTAGGGTCCCTTAGGTGTAACATGAAGAACAGTACTTAAACCATCTGATTGCCACAGTTGCTTGCTGTGGCATTTGCCTTGATGTAATCTTTGGCTCCTCTCTGTGCCTTCCTTTTTTTCATTCTGTAAGTTCAATAGTCTTTGATCTCTTTTTACTTGCTTTTCCGGCTTTTTAAATATTATTTTCGGCTTTCAGACAGACGGATACTTTATTTATCCGATCAGGGAAATTCAGGTGTGCTGTAGCTCAAGCACATCGGTACAAATTGTTAGAAATTATTAAAAATCTATCTAAAAAAGGCAAGGAAAACACAACAAAAATAAAGAAATAATAAAAAGTGTTACAGTGTCGGAGGGTAGAGTGGTAACCAGGTCATGAATTGCTCGTGTTGACAACAGAGTTATAAAATCTCACAGCAGTATTAACAAATGATCTTCTAAAGTGTGCTGTTCTGCAGCGCAGTGAGAGAAGACAACTGCTACATTTATTTCTCTGACCTGTCAAAATCGTGACTACTATTGTCAAGGATGGCCTGTGCCTTCATCCCCATACACCTTTTCACCACCACTCCCACTGAGTCCACAGTTCTACCTAGCACTGAGCCAGTCTTCTTCACCAGCTTGACCAGCTTTGTGTTCATATCTGTCATATTGCCTCCCCAACACACAGCAGCAAACAAGAGGACACTGGCAATAACTGTCTTATAGGATAAAGACATTTCACTACATATGCTGAACGATCTGAGACTTCTGAGGAAAAACGGCCTGCTCTGCACCTTCCTGTATAAGACATCAGTGTTCACAGACCATATCAGTCAGTTGTCAAGGTGGACACCTAGAAATTTATAAGTCTGCACCACCTCAATGTCCTCCTCTTGAATGTTAACAGGCCTAAGGGGGAGCATAGAACTGAGGAAATACACAATCATCTCCTTGGTCTTCACTGTGTTCAGAACCAGGCAGTTCTTATTGCTCTAGACACTGAAAGCTCCAATCAGTTCATTTTTTGTTTGCCTTTTTTTCTTGTAAATTTTGTTTGTTTATTTGGAATTTCTTTAGAATCTTTTTGAGATTTATTTTATTTTGTAATTTGAATGCCTTCAGGTTGCATATTTTTACTTCTTTTTTATTTATTCGAGTTAATATGTGTAATGTATATTAATGTGTTTGAAATTTCAAGGGGGACCTCCCCCTCCCTGCTCTGCATTATGATATGTGTAAATGAGTATTCTCAACACTCCGAAAAGGTCGCTCTGCCTCATAATTTGCACAGGGCTGAGTAGGTGTCAGCCTAAGGGTGCCACAATGTTATTTCATATGCGATAGGAAGTGTGCCGATCTCCAAGGGGGAACTCATCGATTAAATATGCAATCGCGAGTGTGGTGATCTCTCAAGGGAAACCTGCCATCCGCTGTTAGTCGATTTAATATGCAATTGCAAGGGTGTCGATCTCCAAGGGGAAACAAAAGCATCAATTTTCTATCCAAATGCGTGAGTGCCGATCCTCAATCCTCCTTCATCAAGTGCATGGATCTAAAAGAGGGTCACACTTTTGGGCACTTGCAACCATGTCTACCTAGGAGCTCAATGTACTTTTGATCCAGCCCTGAATATTTGTATATCAGCATGCTCAAAACTCTGAGGTTGAAAGCTCAACTAAGAAATTACGAGCCTTGGACAGATCTTGGTAGAACCAGGAATATCGTGGCAGCATTGCTACATCTGACACCGAGCTGGCAGAGTGCTGCGTAGCGCATGTGAGGGCAGGCCAGGGGGAGGAAGCAGCTAGGAGCCAGGGGAGGTAGGGGGAGTGAGGTGGGTTGTGAGATATATGCTCTTTTCTTCTGTACTGTTTTGGTACTGGTATTAAGGTTCAAAAGCTGGTACTGGAACCAAAGTCAAAATTATAGTATTGATTTTATGCCCTTGAATAAAATTCAAAGGGATAAGACAAAGTATAGGACAGCATAAGACTGTTTAATCAAAAAAAAAAGTTTAATTACGAGTAAGATCCACATAATCAGGAGCAAAAAAGGGATTGCATCCAATTCTCTATAATTATGCACTCGCATGCACTTTTCAGATAGGCAATGCCACATACCCAGTAGGTTCACTTGATCCAGACACATTACAGATCTAACAGCATATTCATCACCCTGTTCTGTGCACACATTAAACAAAAACAATAACTGTCTCGTATTGTATATTTAAAGAGAGATCTGAATGCAAACAGCTTCTGTATGGTCACAAGACATTCTTATTGTTAAGTGACCTACGTGGTCAATGCCTCCTCATCTTTCAACATGTAGTTTGTCTCCAGGCCGCCTAATTACACTGGCAAGCAGATCTGTGCTTGCTAACCAGACACGTCTTACTCATCACCCTGGGCTGCCAATCTCGCAACGTCAGCAAAACCAAAATATGAAATCAGGCTGTAACTGCAGCCCACAGAAGCAGAGACAGCAGGGTGAAACAATGAGGCTTTGTTGCTTCTAATCGCCGCTCTGAAGCTGTTAGAGATGAGCAGAGTCTGCAGAATGGGACACTTACTAATGAGTCCACAATAGCAGGATATAATGAGCAGCAGTATCCTATAGGCTGGAAGGAAGGCCCCCCTGCTGCCCTGCATGAACTCGATGGTGCCTCCATTTCCCAAAACGTTATTTTTTTTTTCCTTTGGAGTAGTTGTGGTCAGTTTTTATATACATTCTTCAAATTTGTTGTCCACTCATGCACCCATTTTTAAAACCACTTAATCTATTCCACAAACACAGGGGCCAGAACCTATTACAGGACTAAATCCTATTATGAGAAATATATTTTATGCAAAGCAATTTTAATTTTACATATTTTACTGAAGGGAGGCAGTGGTCAATTTCTTGGGCTATCAAGACTATCAGTCTTTTTTAATCAAACCTCAGTGTATTCTCAAAGTAACCTTTCCTCAGACAGTTCAGAAAGCATTCTTTGTTTGGTTTCACACTCAGAACCATAGGAAGTCTTTGCATGAGCAGCACAATCTATGAGCTACAGAATTTATTCAAGGAAGGACGTTTCATTTCAAAGTGATCCCAGTGCAAGCAAAGCCATCTGGCTGTTTTCAAAGCAAGGAACGGGAACGTTAACGAACATGAATTATTATATGACACAATTTAATTCCCTAGCTTTCCCTAAGAAGCAAGGATCTGCTTATTCCTGCCTTCTAAAAGCTACAGGGGATTAGCAATTAAATGATAAGCTAAAGCATGAAAAAAATAATGTGCACTTACTCAACGACCTTTTAATTTCATTTACCTAATAGGATTTCCTTCCAAGTAACTCATTTATCAGCTTACCATTGAGGTTTCAGTATTTAATTGCAATGTACTAACACTTGTGGTGTTGTCTGGCATTATAATTCAAAGTTTCCCCACCACTCCCCAGAAAATAAGCCCACTCATCCATTGAACAGTTACCTCCATCAAAGAAGGAATTACAGTAATGTTCTACATAGAACAGACTTCATGTATAATAACCCATATTTTATACTGTTAGCCGCATTTTGGGCTCTACAAAAAGAACTGGCAGAGAGTAACAGAAAAAATAAACACGTTTGTGGAGCATACAAGTCTTCGTGTGTGAAGCTGTGATCTGAAACATCAATGCTGTCATAATACTGTCCCCTTATATACCTACAGCATATGTGTTATCTCTATAGAAGAACATCTACTGAAGTGATTCAGCTTAAAATCAACAGCCTTCTAGCATTTTACAATACCAATAACTGCGCCTAGTGAGTGATTTGAGTTATTGTGTCCATTGACTTACAATTTAAAGTACAAACAGACATCATTCCAAAAGTGGTCAAGCTGGGTAAAAGTATAAAACATGTAAATCCTTTGAAAATGGACAACCCTGCCACAAAACTTTCCCTATTTTATATATTTCAACTTCAGTTTATGTAATGTTAGTGTTATTGGAATATGGAGCTAACTGACAGGAACAAGATAATAAGAAAATTGTTAGGACACGATAATATAACATTCAGGGTCAAAGGAGGCTGGAACTATTCTGGCAACACTGTTGGAGGATGCCAGGGTCCACTTACATTGATGCTCAACCAGTTGGAATGGTCAAATTTCCTAAATCAAACAGAGTAATTATGTAAACTACACCCAGACAACAACTAAGCACAGGATTGGAGGATGAATCTATGAGTAGCAATGTTAACCATTTCTCCTTCACATCACACAAAATAGGTAACTCTCAGTAATATTTTGGGAGACTCTCAAGTCGCTACAGGGTACTCTTTGCAATGTGTGTGAGCTCCTCCAAAATACAGGGGAGAACAACCTGTATGGGGCTCACAAATTCATTTTTATGGTGGTAGAATGAAAGAGCAAGAATCCCTGGGGTGCTAGGGGGACATTCAAGTGCACGGCCATAAGGCTTCTACATATAAGCCAGAAACCTGAAAGCAGTCAACACATGGGGCTTAAAAGCCCCTTTTGACCACATGGCTATTGAGTTTGGAGTTTTGTAGGTGCACATTTGGTAAGGACTAATCTTACAGGATGAAGTAGGGCCAGGGTGCTAAGAAGGCGAGAAGAAGTTCCCAGAATGCTATTGTGGCCAGGTGCAGGAGCCACGCAGTACTGTCAGTTTTCTAATCTGCTCTGTCTTTATATATAGGATTGTTAGGCATAGGTTATTAAAGATCTTCCCTGTTATAAAACCCTTCTTATTTTCATATTTTTTGCTTACTTGTGTCTTTTGGATTTGGTAAACCCAGGAAGCAATTGAATGTTTAGTAATTGTATGATCTTTGTAAATAAAATTAAGAATTGTTCTTCACTGCTGCTTAAATGACAATAAAGAAATGGTGCTAAACTGATGAAACGCTTAATTCATAAGCCTTCAGCAGTCCCTCTAATTACACTGCTGTGCTGCACACTAATTTGGGTTTCTAGCTGTGCATACTCAATCCTAAATGTATCATTACATCCTACAAGTTTGTCTCTTTATTACCATGTAGCATTATTTGGAATTTTATCTTATAATTATATATTTGATCCATCCTACATATGCCTGTTAACCAACTGGCATGGTACATAACCCACCCTTTGCCTAGCAGGTGCTGAGCCCGCATGGCGACATAATGCAGTTTCTTTGTGCTGAACCAACCAGGATACATGGGTCTCCAAGCCACCAAGCTTGGTGAACTCCAAACCCAGGCATAGCTTTAGAAATGGGTTCCAGTATTGCTCTGGGCACCATTCTATTAAATTGTTAGTGAATGGTCACTGGAGGTTCATTATTAGCCAACAGACGTTAGAAGTTATTAGAAGTACAAGGCTCCCTAGCAGCACAGCGCTTGAACAAGTCAGCTGCTTACCACAGGAACACTGAGCACAAAATAAGTTAAGCCAAGACTGCATAAGATCTGTAAAAGACTCTTTGATGGTGCTTACTGCTAATTTGCCACACATGCTCCCTCCTCCAGGTTTTTGGCAAGGCTTCACTGTTGTTATTTGTACTTACCATTTTTAATTGTATTGTTAATCTATTTATCCATTATCTTAACCTGCTTATTCACATCTTAGAGAAGCAAACAACTTTATACAATAAAGTAAGAACCCGATGCCTGGTACCCACCCTTTAACCGCCTTCCCCAATCCCAAACCAGCCCTGTAGAGTTCAAGATTCTAAAAGGCATCAAAAGAGGACCGAGAGTGAACCCAACTAGTAAGGAGCAGCCCTGTGTCAACCCCATTGAGGAGCTAAAAAGCTAAAGACTGGGACTGTGATGAAGACCAAGGGGGTACTCGTGCAAAAATTAAAAGTATCAAGTCTGACAAGTTATTAATGCAGGGACCAGATGCTCCATTTCTCCTCCCTGCTGAGAGTTCCAAAAGAGTCAAACTGAAAAAGGAAGATTGGCAGATAGAGAAATAAAGGGCATCAAAGATATCCAGTGAAAGCCAAGGGCAACGTTTGCAGCAGTTATGCCAGAGGCAGACAGCTTCTGCTGGACAGCAGAATGATGGAGCAAAATATGACCAGAGACATACTGTTAAAAAGAAAAACTCCATGAAATTGAGGGGACAGAGGGGGAACCCTCACCACATAGATTTAATTGGAAATGAGCAATGAGATGCCTTAGATAGTTTTGAATATGAAGATGACATTGGCTTTCATCCTGGGGACAGCATAACCAGGAACTGGAAAAGTCCCAGCTTATACATGAGATTTTGCAGGATCCAGCACCCAGGTGTAAATTTTCATGATTGTTTTTTTAAACAATTGTCTTCTAAAACTACAGTGTATAGCAGCGGCAGGTCTATGAAATGGATTTGGTGCCAATGCCCTTGGTAACCTGTATACTTATGCCTTAACAGTGGTGATGAGTATATCAGGTGACTGCACCCAGGGGCATTGGATATGTTATCTGTACCAACCTTGTTTTTGTATTGTAATCACTGCATTTCGTAAGGCTAGATATTTATCAGTAGGATTATTTAATTTTACAATGGAATTGGTAATATTGTATAAGAATGTGACTATTAGGGCGGTGCTATACAGATTCCCATTTTCCCATATTTATTACTTTTGTATTAAGGAGTTATCGCTATTAATTTTCTTTGAATTTATTGATAATGACCTCATCAGACCTTCTTCTAATGCAAGGAACCTTGGTGTCATTTTTGATTCCTCCATTTCTTATTCAATCCACATAAACCACATTAAGAAACTTTCTTACTTCCACCTCCATAACATACCCCATCTTCACTCTTTCCTCTCCTTGTCCATGCTTTTATCACATCCTACATCGATTATTGTAACTCCCTGTTCGCAGGTGCCCCTTCAAATCTTATATCATGGCTCCAGTTAATTTAAAACTCTGCTACAAGAGTCCTTACATGAACCAGCAACAGCGAGCACATCACACTCATCCTGTTTCTCCTTCACTGGCTCCCTATGTCTTACAGGATTAAATATAAAATTTGATTAATAATTTATAAAGCTTTAAATGGCCTTACACTGAACTACATCAGTGACTTTATCCATCGCTATGCTTCTGTTCGCCCACTAAGGTCCTCCGATTCTGGCAATCTTGTGCTCCACACTAACCTGCACTATCTGGTTGATGGGGCATTCAGCTGTAAAGCACCAAGATTTTGGAATGACATCCTAAAATTAATTAGATCAGCGGACTCCACTCATTCTTTTAAAAAAACAACTTAAAATTCATCTGTTCAGGAAGGCTTTTAACTTAACCTGACATTCTGCCTCCTCTTTCAGTCTTCCTCTCTGTCTAGATGTCCAGGATAATTTTTCTGTGTGTTATATCACAAATGATGTTATTTGCTCAGGCTTTTCTTTTAGTATTGAATTTAGCATTTGACTCTGGTTTATTGTCTTTTATTCTAATTAATATCTTGTATTTATCTGTGGATACTATTTGTACCTAATGTTATATATACTGTGCTGTTATTTCTGAGACTCTGCAAAGCATCTTGAGCATGGGAAAGGAGCTATATAAATAAAAAGCTTTAATTGATTTAATGTTTTTTATATTCTGTTGTGGAGTTATCCTACCTTTGATTGATGGTGTCTGCAAATTCTGACACTTTGGATAACTCATACCAAAAAGTGTTTGTTCTATATGAGATACATTTGATTGGCCAAGTTGAACTGTGATGTGTTGGACACTCAATGTCCTATCCACACTCCAACATAGTGGACTACTTAATAGCCACCAATTAGCTGGCATGTATTTGGGATTTGAACCACTGTGCAGCCTGATATCATATTGACTGCATATTTTTTACTGAGTTATGATAGAATTTGTGAAGACGTTTTGAAAATTAAGGCTGGTTGTGAGTTCCTGCTATGAATTGTTGTCCCATTCAAGACTAGCTGCCACCTAGAACCTATTTCTGATGGATAAGACTCTGAAGATTATGAACTAAATAAGCAGATTAGAAAACTGATAGACAGCTTGATAATTTCTCCACAGTCCATTTGTTACGCTTGACTTTATGCATTACCACCTGGCATATAGAAATGAATGGTTCTAACATGACATGCACTGTACAAATGAGAATTGAACAAAGTGACTTAATTTTCCATTTTTCATACTCTCATAGACTTCTATATAACAGTTAGCTCCGCCACTTAGGAATCTACCAGGAAGGATAATGGCTGCAGTTTGACCGAAGTAGACTACAAAAGTTGGCCTAGAAAATATATTTTGATATTTTAAAATAAAAAGAAAAAATATCCAGAGTGTTTAGCAAGCACAGTTTTGTTACCTTACATAGATCGAGGCTATAAAACTTCAATAGAAAGGCAGATATAGATAAAGTAGCAGCTATACCATGTTTGGGGCGGGTAGTGATGCTCACACCAGGCGTGGAAGGAGACTGTTCTGTCTTCACGGGGCTACTTTCATCCTCTTTGGGATTCTCGGCAGGAACTGTAGGATTGAAAACAAAGACAAGATGTTAGTTCTCTTTACTCTAAATTTGGTTAATGCAAAAACATTGTAAATACTCAAACACTATAGAGAATCCATATTAAATTTAAACCCTGATCCCAAAACTCCAACATATCTTGTAATTTAAATGAGAAATGGTCGAAATATCAGTTTAATGCATAAAAATCTCATAGTCTGTGTTTACATTACCGGGTGTTGATGCCTGAATCGGAAATGATGAAGAAATCTGATCTGATCTGTGGTGTTTTCTTTATAAATTCTAGATGTGGCTTGAGCGTTTACATTCACATTCAGCTTAAGTGCGTTGTAACAAAGTTGAGGCATAATGTATGATTTTCTGCTGATGCTCTTTACTTTTCTAAACTTTAGAAGCATTTTCTAAATGTGGTGATTCAGTGCAGCTGAGCTATGGCATTACATGCTTTAACTTGATTTGTTACTGCAATATCCTCCACCTCCTTTCAAAACAGATTTTACATATACAACAGGAGCTAAAAGTTTAATAGATTGCATTGTTAAGTGCTTTCATAACGCTCATTGCCTGGAGAATGTTCGAATGAGAAGAATAACTCTTATTAATTTGAGCAGTCAACTATCATCATGCCACTCTCTCATTTTACTATGTCACATAATGCACAAAAATTACACCATCAAGCAGTACCCATAAGTGAAAACAGATATGGGCAATCAGAAAATAACTGGGATTCAGTAGGACATGTGATTTTGGGTGTCTACACCAAAATCTGACCTGTGTCAGATATATGAAAAGACAGAAAGAGGACATCTGCCCAGGATCCTAGCCAATAAGATCAATCCTTCTTTAGGCTGCATCTCATTACAGTTTCATTAAATACTTCAGTTTTACAGTACACAGTGCACTAGAAGAAGTGTTTAACAAAATGTACTGTGCTTAACCTGCATCACCTTTCTAGTGGCCAATAATGTCCATTTCTACATGTGTTGTGTACAAACACTTATCAGGAAAGAAGTGGGAACCTGAGAAGGTGTCAGATGGCTTTAAGATGAGATGAAAAGCATTATGGGGTGCTTACAATAGAACGTGCAAGACTCACAGAGCCACAAGACGAAATAGGTCACTTCCATGTACCATGTACAAGCTGGTTTATTTTTGTTTGTTTAATTGTTACGGTTTACCACAAAGCACATAGTGAAGACTTTTTGAAAATATGTTGACAACAACTGTGAGTGTTTATTCTGAACTTGAACATATATTTATTTGTGACGTACTTCCTGCACACTGTCTTCAGGCTTGCAAAGTATCTACAGTTTACTACTTACTGCATCTTTGATACCTGAATAGGAATTCATCATGTACTATAGCATTGAATATCAGCTATGAAGTGCCATATCCAAAGCATAAAAATCCTCTTAAATTACATTTCACACATCTCATGAAATCACACTCAGGCGAGTTTCAACACCAAACAATGTGTGATTAAATTTTGCAGAGCTGATCATCATGCTCAGGTATGCCAGGAAGCCAGAGTAACCATAGATCTAAAAAAAATCTCCTGCTTAAGCCACATCCTTTGCCACTAAAAAAAGGCCATCAATATGTTTAAAATGTGTGATAAGTGCCAGCTGCTTACACTAAAACGCTAAGCTTTTCTTTAAGAGATGGCTGGCATAGTGCAAGTGTAAAAAAATTATGCACAATATACTTTATATGAAAGAAAAGGGAAAAAGTCTTATTTCCACCCTTAGTACACAGTGTTTCATCTGTAGAAACAAGGAAATTGTCATTTGCCCCACCCGTATTGTTGGAAGTACAAAGTATTGCACATTTTTGCACTGAACAACAGCAAAACCAAGGAGCTGGTGGTGGATTTTAGGAGGACCAGGCCCCTCATGGACCCCGTAATCATCAGAGGTGACTGTGTGCAGAGGGTGCAAACCTATAAATACCTGGGAGTGCAGCTGGATGATAAATTGGACTGGACTGCCAATACTGATGCTCTGTGTAAGAAAGGACAGAGCCGACTATACTTCCTTAGAAGTAATAATAAGATGCTGCAGATGTTCTATCAGACGGTTGTGGCGAGCGCCCTCTTCTACGCGGTGGTGTGCTGGGGAAGCAGCATAAAGAAGAGGGACACCTCACGCCTGGACAAACTGGTGAGGAAGGCAGGCTCTATTGTAGGCACAGAGCTGGACAGTTTGACATCTGTGGCAGAGTGACGGGTACTGAGCAGGCTCCTGTCAATAATGGAGAATCCACTGCATCCACTAAACAGTATCAACTTCAGACAGAGGAGCAGCTTCAGCGACAGACTGCTGTCAATGTCCTGCTCCACTGACAGACTGAGGAGATCGTTCCTCCCCAACAATATGTGACTCTTCAATTCCACCCGGGGGGGGGGGTAAATGTTAAAATTATACAAAGTTATTGTCTGTCTGTATACCTGCATTGTTATACCTGCATTGTTATCACTCTTTAATTTAATATTGTTCTTTATCAGTATGCTGCTGCTGGAGTATGTGAATTTCCCCTTGGGATTAATAAAGTATCTATCTATCTATCTATTTTTAAATATTGTGATTTAGGCTAAAGTAACATTTCAAAGAATTCTCCAGAAATAGTGCAATCAAAAGTTTATAAGAACAATGCCAACACTGCCACTTGTGGAGTTTACTTTTCCCTGGCCAGAAAGTAGGAGAGTCTTAGAAGAAGCTTGTATGTGGTGTCATTTCCAATGTATTGGGTTTTCACTTGTCGACAGGATGTTAGTATATTTTGGTATGAATGTCTGCTATGTTCTTCTCCACAGCAAAATGCTACATCTCAAACTACCACTAACAATTTTTACCAGAATAAATGACATTCAATTAATCAACTTATTGCCTGTAGCAGTTTTCAACAAATCTATTTGTCAAAGCTGGTCTCATCCGGAGTGTAAGTGTTTGTCGTTATACTGTATATAGCATGTACAAGCAAAGCCCCATGACACTATAAAACTTTTCCAGGCATCTTCAGTCATATGTACATGAAAACTATATTTGTGGAAGCAGTTGTGGGATTGCTGTAACTACTAGTCCTGTAGTGTGACATCATCAGTGATTAAGTCAACTTGCCCCAATCAAACAGTGTCTTAAGTCATTGCAGCAGGTTCATGTGCACAGTGCATACAGTGAGGCTGCAATGAATAAAGACAAGTAGGTGTTCTGGAAAATGCAAGTAGAGGAGAGGTTTGTCTGTCTGATGTCTGGTGTTTTTGTAGTGTGATACATTGCAAAAAGGAAAAAGACAGCCTAAACTCACAATACTTGGAAAACATTAGCACAGACACTGTTGCTGTCATGCAGAACATTTATTGGCTGGCAAAATATGGTGAGCTCATGATACTTTGAAACTCTGAAAATGTGATTCTTACTCATGCAATCTGACATTCTGAAGGCATCAAGTTCCAGCACCTGCAGTCGATATGTTTAGCATGCTCTCCAGCACAAAATCATGTAGTGTGTCATCATCGATCCCTCTCCCACTTGGACAGAGGCAGTGGTGTTGTAAGAATTATGTTTCTGGACTTCTCTAGCGCCTTCAACACCATCCAACCTCTGCTCCTTAGGGACAAGCTGACAGAGATGGGAGTAGCTTCATACCTGGTGGCATGGATCGTGGACTATCTTACAGACAGACTTCAGTATGTGCGTCTCGGGAACTGCAGGTCTGACATTGTGGTCAGCAACACAGGAGCGCCGCAGGGGACTGTACTTTCTCCGGTCCTGTTCAGCCTATATACATCAGACTTCCAATACAACTCAGAGTCCTGCCATGTGCAAAAGTTCCCTGACGACACTGCTATCGTTGGCTGTATCAGGTGTGGGCAGGAGGAGGAGTATAGGGACCTAATCAAGGACTTTGTTACACCTAAACACCAGCAAAACCAAGGAGCTGGTGGTGGATTTTAGGAGGCCCAGACCCCTCATGGACCCAGTGATCATCAGAGGTGACTGTGTGCAGATGTTGCAGACCTATAAATACCTGGGAGTGCAGCTGGATGATAAATTGGACTGGACTGCCAATACTGATGCTCTGTGTAAGAAAGGACAGAGCCGACTATACTTCCTTAGAAGGCTGGTGTCCTTCAACATCTGCAATAAGATGCTGCAGATGTTCTATCAGACGGTTGTGGCGAGCGCCCTCTTCTACACGGTGGTGTGCTGAGGAGGCAGCATAAAGAAGAGGGACGCCTCTTCAGTGCCTGGACAAACTGGTGAGGAAGGCAAACTCTATTGTAGACGCGGAGCTGGACAGTTTGACATCCGTGGCAGAGCGATGGGCACTGAGCAGGCTCCTGTCAATCATTGAGAATCCACTGCATCCACTAAACAGTGTCATCTCCAGACAGAGGAGCAGCTTCAGCGGCAGACTGCTGTCACTGCCCTACTCCACTGACAGACTGAGGAGATTGTTCCTCCCCCACACTATGCGACTCTTCAATTCCACCCTTAGGGGGGGTAAACGTTAACATTATCAAAGTTATTGTCTGTCTGTATACCTGTATTGTTATCACTCTTTAATTTAATATTTTCTTTAACAGTATGCTGCTGCTGGAGTATGTGAATTTCCCCTAGGGATTAATAAAGTATCTATCTATCTATCTATCTATCTATCTATCTATCTATCTATCTATCTATCTATCTATCTATCTATCTATCTATCTATCTATCTATCTATCTATCTATCTATCTATCTATCTATCAGCTTAAGATAGTACAGGTAAGGTTCTGAATCTGGATCTCTTTCCTTCTTAGATCAGTGCCAATAACACACTCCATATCACCAATCCAACTGCACTCCTATTTAAAACTTTCCTTGTTAGAGTATTATTGTCATGTGTACAGAGTACAGTGAATTTCTTACTAGCCTGTCTAAACAACATGCAACATGCTGTCACATTTGCATTAAGTATCTTTAATATTTGTATACAGAGACAGGGAGCAGGCTAACTGTCCTTCATTTCAATTAAAACCTAAGCAAAGAAAAATAATCCATTTCTATTTGTCTTTGAGATTAACAACTTAAATTGTCAGTTAAAATAAATGGTGATCAAGGAGCGGTGCACTTATCTGCATACTGAAAGTGTCACAAGAAATAAGGAATACATAAAAGAATTTCAAAACAGTGATTTCCTGCAGAGCACCACCCTGATAACTGCTGTGTTGTTCCTGACTAGTGCTATTACATGTACTGGATTTTAAAAGATTAAATCACTTTGTGGAAGTGTTTTGTCCAGGTTTATTGGAAATCAGACACCTCTAATTTAAAGTTTATTAATCATAGAAGACTCACTTTTGAGTTTCCCCTCAAACGCTAAAAGTTAAAAAGGCATAATTAAAATGGACTACAGGTGAGGAATGTGAGGCCATATCCAATGCCTTCATAGACAGTGACTAAGGTCTGAAATAAACCCACGACTCAAAACATGTATTGCAGCAGTGCAGTCCACCATTCCACCATACCACATGTGCACCTCCATATGTACAGTATGCAAACACACATGCTATGCACACACAGATAGCATTTCTAAGAAAACGATGCTTTTATATGCATACACAATAACACCATACTTGGACTCGTAATCACAAGCTCACAAGCAAAGAACCCTTTGTTTTCTAGTATAATAGCTGATATAATCAGAGCTATAGTAAATATTGTATTGACTACAAAACACAACAGAGCATATAAAGGCAAAGGCTGTTATGTCTGCAGCAGTCTGGAATGCAAGTTACTTCAGGTTTGGCTGAAATCCCCTCGGCACACACACAGCAGGGCTCTGGCAATACCCAACACTGGCACTGTTCTCTTCAAAAGCAAGGTCACACGAACAATGAGGAAACGCTTCAGCGTGCAAGTGGTATTCCTGCAGAGATGGCATTGACTGCGGGTGCTTAAAGCCTGCTATTTACAGCAAATCGAGGCAGGTGGACAGCAACTCGAAATCCACTTTTCTATCAATTGCCTATTCTTTTAATCTATGTGCAAAGTTATAGTATATTTATATATACTGGGTGAAACACGTCAAGTACTGTTTGTATTATTTGGCAGGTACTGTATCGCATACCTAAGATCTGTTTCTCGCAGCTGACAGGATGTGGCCAGACAGACAGACAGATACAAATATGAAAGGAACTATATGATAGATAGATAGATAGATAGATAGATAGATAGATAGATAGATAGATAGATAGATAGATAGATAGATAGATAGATAGATAGATAGATAGATAGATAGATAGATAGATAGATAGATAGATAGATAGATAGATAGATAGATAGATGTAGCATTCAATCCGCACTATTTATTTAATAAAACCAACAGTTTTGAAGGACGATTCCCCCCTAGTCAATCTTACATTTATCCATCAACACAAAACACATCTATCTAATATCTCAAACACTATCAGAACACTAATATGTCTATTAAAGTGTATATCTTGTTAAAAGCTTTCATTTCAAAAACCTATTCATACCACCCTGGAGAAAGAGCATTCTTAATATAATAAAGTTTATGTAATTTAATCTAATCTAATAAAGGACAAAGCAACATGTATTTATTTAGTTCACTCAAAATAAAGTTTTAAATTTATACCTAACATTACAATCTTTTTAGAATTTAGTAAGCCATTCACTTCAGAATGTCCAACTCAAGTGTTTTTTTTTTTTTTTTTTTTGTTGAATAAAATATAAAAAGTGCCTCCTGCAGTCATTATGTCTGTGTATATGAAAGAACTAGTCTCGACTCCCAGTTGACCATTTTCATTTATATCTGGTACACATATTTTTGAAGGAATTTTGTTGTTCAGAGTCTACTCGAGATATCTCAATTTTTTTGAGCAAACCTGTTAGACTTTCATAAATACATCAGTATAAAAAAAAATCACTAGCCCCACCTGCCATCATAATGAACAAATATGAAACAGAAACTAGAACTGGAAAAGGCCTTTGTTCCCAGAACCTTTCCAAGGATTACAAAAATGTTATGATTTGAGGGTTTCAGGAAGTACAAACTTTAATTCTTTGTGCATTTTGTTTGTCACTTTTATTTTTTGATTATTAAAACATTTGATCATTATGTTTCTGACTTTTGGTACCACCATTTTGTTTGTTGTTTTGGATCACATCATCATTTTGTATTCTGTTTTTGGAGGCCAATTACCATTTTGTGACTGTTTGCATGTCTGCAGATATGTTATTTACAGGTTACTGTACCCATTCCCAGTCATGTGTAGTGTTGGGGAACGTTATTTTTAAAAGTAATTTAGTCACATTACTCATTACTTACAAAGAAAGTAAGTTGTATAGTTACTTTAAAATGTAATGTGTTACTTTTGCATTACTTTTTTCTTTTTTTTGTATGAAAAACTACTAATTTCACTAGCCATCATTTATTATTAAATTCTAAGACTATATATGATTATGAACCCTTATGAAACTGTTCAGAAACACAGCCAAATTTGATAAAATTTTCATCCTATAAATATATGTTTAGTCCTTCATTTATTATTGAGTAAATACTATTGATCCCCTTTTTCCAACTCAAACACAAGTCCCCAAAGATTCAAGGTATGAACACTGGCCGCTGCACAACCAGGTCACAATGTTTCAATATATCTATAAGCAAATAACAGGATGAAAACTAATCTGATTTTTTTACAGGCATCTGTAACTAGACTGCATGCAACACACTCTTATGCTTGGCTGTCCAAATGAGCCCAGAAAAGGACTGCCATCAATTTGGCAAGCCACCCAGTGATGCTAAGATAATCACTGGCTCCCTGTAACCCTAAACAGAGAAGATTAAAATTTGACCCCAGATTAAATGTATACCCTATAACTTTTGTTCAGTTCTTTTCACTTGATTACATGCTACCTATGTACTTAACCTCTACCTCACTAGCTCTCACCAAATAGTCGGATCACACTCATGCACATTGTTACTGAATAAATGCAATACTTCCATGCAGTAGTATTGGGATGCTACTGATTGATCAGCCACCAATCAAAATCATCTGATTTTCACTAAAAAAAAGACTTGATCAGTGATTAGTAAAAAGGCTGATCACAAAAACCAATATTTTCAGCCCATGCTTTTCTAAGATTTACAGTAATTTAGCAGTAGTGCTCCTTTACACAAGGTATTACGGTAGTTAAGCCAGCGCATGTCTTTTTTTTTTTTTCATTCTTTTGCAGCCAACTTCCTACAGTGTAAACAAAGAGCAGCGAGTGAAGGGTTGTTTTATCAGTGAATAAGAGGCGATTGCTATACTAGCCTTTATGTTCAAGAAAGTGGAAAAAAAATAATCTATTTTGTCCATTAAAATAAAATATGATGCTATTTTTCATCCTTTACTATAAGCCCTATCAGAAGGTGAAGAATGACAAATTTCTATTATAATCAAAAATATTTAAACTTTAAACATTTAAATTAAAGCACACATTTTCATATTTCAAATATCTGATGCAACTACTCTTGTTTATTATGTGCTTCTACCTCATGAAGTAAATTGTTACATTTCTTACAAAAGCCTCAAATTAAGGTGACTTGTGCTGATTTAGACTGGAGTGTCGAGAAAAAGCTTTGGTAGCAGAGCAGTGACGTGCTTCTGTTTTTTGTTTTTTTTAGTAACGCGGGTGTTTTTATTTCAGTAAAATAAGTATTGCATTACATTACTCATTATTTTAAAAAGTAACTTAACTATGAAACACACATTACATTTAATGTGCTACCCCCCCCCCCCCAACACTAGTCATGACATTTTGAATCATCATACCCTGTATATAAAAGATGTCAGCCTACTAATCCTGAAGTCTATGTTTCTGAACATTTCAATGTTTTGTGCTGTAGTTATTTCAAATTTTGGGAGTTTTCAGATGTAGATTTTTGATTTTGTTTTTGGATAATTTTTAGCTTTTGATGAATGGTATCTTTACCTTGCTGGTATTTGACATACATTTTATTTATTTATTTATTTAATCATCTTCTCTGTGTAACATTTTGCCTTACTTTATTCTACCATTTTTTCTTTGCAGTATACAGAGCAGGCAATGTAAGAACATCTAATTGAAACTGATGGAAAAAGCAAAATATAAAATATCAACAGAAGTATTGTCACTTACTTCATTTTTATGAGGTTTAGCATGTATTGACTGCATTAAAAGTTTTTCACCTGTCATTTAAGGTTTTTGGAACAACATAATGAAACTTGGTAGGGCAAAGGAATAAAAACAATCCTCTCTGTAATAAACATTTTTCTTCGAAGCATTGCCCAACCACACAATGACAGTCCACTCCACCCCTAAATTAGAGAGTCACACTGCCAACACATATGCTGAAACGAGCAATGGGAAAAATGGTGCAGGCTTAGGTTGAAATAATCTGCGACAAAAAAGACACAGATGGCATACTTCCATATTTGGAATTGTATCACTGGGCCTATGTGCTGCATCCAATCTGCAGCTAGCGAAGCTCCTCTGTTTCAACACCCCAAGCATTCAATGGCATCAACATGGTCAGTGATCAGTTTGTTAGTTCTGGTCTTAAATCTTTCCAAAAATCTTTAGTCTTGTTTTGGCATTCCTTCCTTCCATTTCTTTTTTTAATCCTTCAACTTTGCTCTATGGTAAAAGCCAACAGGGTTTCATTTACATTGCTTCCAACCAGCACCACCTTTTCACCTTTGCATACTCTTTGCTCCTCCTAAAAAGTCCACTGCTCCTTGATTCTCGTAACACAGGGTGTTCTATTACCCTCCTCTCATCCTCTCTCAATAATATTAGGATCTCACCTTATCCTCTCTACACCACTATGCTGAGATACCATTTTAGAAATCAGAAATTCCTCAAAGGAATACATGCACAGGACTTCTTGCGCCCCTCACAAACTACACTTTATGGTTCATTGCTTTTTCCTCATCAGTGTTCCTTACATATTTAGCTACATGAACTGGTTTTGCCTCCCAGTTCTGGCTTTTTGGTCTTTAATTTCTCAGTCACTTTCTTTGATGCTATCAGTTACAATTCTCCATGTAGCTCAAATTATTATTAATTATTGTAATTATTATCTCTGAGCATCAATGTAAGTTTATTTGCTTGGGCAGCTGCTAAATTACTCCTTGCTTCTCAATTTTAGTCCCCTTAATTAATGACTATGAAGAACTGAATGTCCTCATTATTTAATGCTAGCATAGTGAAGCGCACATTTATTAAAACTAGCAAAATGGAACAAAGGTAAGTCTGTATCCTTCAATGTGTATTTAGGATTATCTGTTTACTTGACTTGCTAGCCCTTATGTTCCTCTCTCTGTATGTCTTGCTGTCTTGTTGTCTTTGTTCATTGGACATTGCAGCCTCCTGTGGACTGAAGATGACATTAGACAGATGAACGCTGTTTTATTTGTTCCCAGGAAGAAATTTAACTTTTTACACAAGCAAGTAGCCAGATAGATAGATTGACGCACACACACATACACATCACTTACACACACTATGGTCTGAATGCACACCAGAAAGTTAAAATGCAAGGAGCCTTCTGACTTCGCTGTCACAGTCACAGTCACATAGAGACATTGTACCTGATATAAAGGAGTCCCAGTCGTGTTTCTTGACACACTTCTGCTGAATGATTTGTCGGCTTAAACTCCACAGTGTTAGTGTGGAGGGTATGCAGCATTGTTCATAATGGCACTCAATTTTGCTTTAATTCCCTCCTATGCTATGACCTCCAAGGTGTCCATAGTGCATCACATAACTGAGCCAGTCCTTTACTTAGCTTGTTGATGCGGTGGGCCTTTTTTGAAGTGATAGTACCAGCCTAGCACACCACATCATAGAAAACTTCACTGGCCATCAAGAGTTGTAGATGTGAAAGAGTGTCACTACCCATATTAAATGAATACAGTCCTCTAATAAAAAAAAGAGCTTCCTCTTCCCTTTCTTAAATAGCTCAGTGTTTTGAGACCAGTACAACCTGTCATTGATATGGACTCCCTGAATAGTGACCGGACATAGTCATTTACTGTACTAGATAGATAGATAGATAGATAGATAGATAGATAGATAGATAGATAGATAGATAGATAGATAGATAGATAGATAGATAGATAGATAGATAGATAGATAGATAGATAGATAGATAGATAGATAGATAGATAGATAGATAGATAGATAGATAGATAGATAGATAGATAGATATGAATGATTCACAGATTAGCAATATCTAGCGAGTCCTCCCAAGGCCAGGATTCTTCTGGTTCTCTAGCTGGACCCTTTACTGCCAAAAATGAATGATGTACTGGCATCTTTATATGTGGTTGGTTTTGGGATGGGCTGCCATCACAATTTTTTTTAAATGGTATGGCACAGAGCTTGGCACAAGTGAAGGTAACAGGCATGATTTGTGTTTATTTATGTAGTTTTATCATTTCTAGTTGTTACAATGTTATTGACCACATGCTTTAATTACAACTTTTGTCACTAAATAGCACAATTCCCATTTACATTGTATCAATTAAGAGATTTAAGGAGTATTTTGTAAACTTTAAAGGGAGAAGAATGAAAGAGAAGAAAATATGATCATGACCTTTACAAGAGTGAGAAAAAATGGAGAGACCAGTAAAATAAATGATAAATGGAACAGAACCCTAACAGTACTAAAGTATTATTGCCTACAGTGCTTTACATAGAGGTGTCTCACAGGTGTGTACTGGTCTACTGTATTTATGAGTTTGCCCATCTGAAAACAACTTTTGCTTTGTTGAGTACCACCAAAGTTTTGAGGGACAAGGCTAGAGTAGCATTTGCCAAATGGCAGCATTGTAAACATCTTTCTTTAGCAGCCGACCAGACCCTAATTGACCAAAACATGCTAATCTGATAAATAATGTTTGATGAAGCTCCTGCCAAGGACCTATGTTAAAAAATAAAAAAAAAAAAAAAAAAAAAAAACACAATTTACATATTAACAATCATAATATATTGTTTTGCAGTCAATACATCTAATTTGGCACTTCATGTCTAATAAGAGGGGAATCCACTGAATAAAAAGTGTAGCTAATTTAAAATTTTTGTCACAAGAGACAAAAAAGAACTACATCATCTCCATCCTCCATTTACAAATCAATTTAGAAAATGTGTGGGTGTGTTGGGGACTTTGTTAACTCATTTTAAATTTGAAGAATTTTTAAATGTTATTTGGTTTACTTCTTTACATCATAACTTCTAGCAATGTAAAACAAACTAGCAAATGATGCTGCACACAGTGTTACTCTTTTTTAAGACAGGCAATTATGAAAACTCTCCAAAATCTTTTAAATGTGACACTTTTTAACTTTAAAAATGTGTACAATTAACTCTATTTGAGATATCTCAACAAAAACTGAACTTTCCTGATGTAAGGATTTGGCAAAATGATAAACTATTTTTTTTCTCGTTATAAATTTTTCCACCTAGCAGTAAGGAGACCCAGGTTCGCTTCCCAGGTCCTGCCTGCGTGGAGTTTGCATGTTCTCCCCGTGTCTGCGTGGGTTTCCTCTGGGTGCTCTGGTTTCCTCCCACAGTCCAAAGACATGCAGGTTAGGTGTATTGAATATCCTAAATCATCCCTAGTGTGTGGGTGTGGATGCCTTGCAGTGGGCTGGCACCCTGCCCGGGGTTCCAGCAGACCCCCATGACCCTGTGTTAGGATAAAGCGGGTTGGATAATGGATGGATGGATGGATGGATGGATGGATAGATAAATTTTTCCCAAGGGTTCACAGTTAGTTTTCTGTGAGTTATAATTGAGAAACAGGATTTGTTGTTAGATTCTTTCACTAACTGGTTCTGAACAAGGTGAAATTTCTATCACTGATATGTTTTGTAAATTCTGCAACACAACTACCTTTTCCTTAATAGGTGCCTCTGTTTTGTTGATCAGTTGGAAGAATGTGATTACTTATTGCTAGGAGGTCTTGCCACAGAAGTCTCATAAATGCAACCATATAAAGGTCTGCATCCTGAACAACACTTTATCCAAGATTGTAGATACAAAGTAAAACTTTTGGCGATTATTCTCCCTAATGTTCTCTCACGTTCCTGGCCTTTTGCCAAGTTCTTTTTGGCTAATATTTTGATGATCAATCTCTTTGACTTCCTGGTGTTGTCCCTATTTTTGATTACTCATTTACTTGTATGTATCAAGATCTCAATAAAGGCTTCTAGTGGTCTTTAAAACACTGATAAAGCATCAATAGATCCGTTATTCATCTCTGTGCAGGGCAGCATATTGACATTATGGTAAAATAACTTTCAATTTTAGTATTCACAGGCCTTATGCTAAATATGTAATATCAAAAGAAATGTGCTTCAGTTAAGACACCTCAGACAACTCCAATGTGAAGACTTGTTAGTAGGTCTTCTTCTTCTTTCGCCTGCTCCCATGAGGAGTTGCCACAGCGGATCATCTTCTTCCATATCTTTCTGTCCTCTGCATCTTGCTCTGTTACACCCATCACCTGCATGTCCTCTCTCACCACATCCATAAACCTTCTCTTAGGCCTTCCTCTCTTCCTCTTCCCTGGCAGCTCTATCCTTAGCATCCTTCTCTCAATATACCCAGCATCTCTCCTCTGCACATGTCCAAACCAACGCAATCTCGCCTCTCTGACTTTGTCTCCTAACTGTCCAACTTGAGCTGACCCTCTAATGTCCTCATTTCTAATCCTGTCCATCCTCGTCACACCCAGTTCAAATCTTAGCATCTTTAACTCTGCTACCTCCAGCTCTGCCTCCTGCTTTCTGGTCAGTGCCACCATCTCCAACCCTTATAACATAGGTCATATTGGTGAAATACAGTAAATAAACACTTTACTGATGCTTTGTAAGTGTTGTGAAGACCCAAAGAAGTGCTTGTTAAGGTCTTGTTACATAATAGTAAACAAGTAATAGATGCATTTTTGCAGTACCTAAGCTAAAGCGTTACAAACACTTCTGTGGTAGTTCTTCACAATTATTAGTCTATGGCATGTAAGAGAAGCACAAGTAGGGGATGTGAGCAAGTCAGATTTTTAACTTTATGATAAGGTAAGAGTTAATGGGATGGATCAGCTAGGCCAGAGAGAAAAGAGTGACGGCTGCTTATGTAAAGCACCAGTCATCTCCTTGTTCTCCTTCACTTTCAGTAAGCTACAATTAAGTAGTTCAGGATAAGTATAGCTACTTTAAACAAATAGTGTGACACATGTCATAGAACTTACTATAACAGGCTACTTAAATACCCAGTTTTGGATCTAAAAAATGTTAACGGGTTGTGCAATATACCGTACATGCCTTCTTTTGATATGTGTCTTACAACCCTGAACAGGCCACAACTATAATGAAATTCATTGTACTGAATGATCAAGTATTTTCAGTGAAAAAAATAAAGGACTCTATAATTTAGTTAAACAGATGGGTGTATGATATACTCTGTTTAAGAAGAAGCTTCTTTTGGGATATGGCATCTAATCAGAGCATACAATGCTGTGTCATCACTGGGATTATTTAATTGTACAGTCCCAAAATGAAGCTCCACTTCTTACAGGCTCAGTTTAAATCATCCAAATGAAGCATGTCTTCAAACTGGCAAGCAGATTCACATTGGCTGACTAACACAAAATGAGCTTTCCAACTGCTATGCCACGCTGGACCATTGCTGTTTAACAGGGTATCGCTCAGTTCAACTAAAGGTGGTTGATGGCATTCACTTTGCATTAGAGGCAGCAATTCCTATGTTAATGGCCAAATTAAAATGAACAAAGTGATCTGAATGTGACAACACTGATGCCAAATCACCTAATATAAGATCACATGATCAATAAAATCTCTGGCATGTCCTGCTCTTTCAGCACAAACAATTGCAGATGGAAATGCAGTGTGCAGCACTGTGTCATGCTAATGTAATTTACTTGCATTAAAAAGGACATGATATCAGCTAATTAAGAGAAGAGAAGTACTTATATGACATTTTAGTCATGAAACATTTCACAGAATTAAAAAAATAAAAAAATAAAACATTGCACTCAAACTGATTTATTTTCTGTAATAGTCTACTTGGGTACAAAACAGCATGGTGTGAGGGGCTATGAGCGATCTTTAAGGATAATGAGGGACAAAAAATTTTATGCTGCATTCACATGCCATCAGACAGATGATACATACAATTTTCCATGTCAGAAATTGCTTGTGAATGCCCTACGATCTTAGAGCCCCAAATCAGACAATTCAAACAAAACAAAGCTTCCCAAATTCTCTGAGTTGTGACGTAATGCTGATCTTTCACTTTAGTCGATTGTAAAAAATAAATAAATAAATAAATAAATAACAATAATATATCAGCCAGAAATTCCATTGTTGTGCTTGAATGGCATTTGGAATGAAGTAAAGCACATTTGATAGATTTAGTTTGTTGTTGAATGTTTAACGAAAAAATACAGGTTACCTTAAATTGTTTTTTTTTGGCAAACCAAATAACAAGTCAACAACAACTTTGCACTTCTCCAAAAATTCAGACCGGAAATTGAAGTGAACATACCAAAATGGGAAGGTGAAACGTCTGTAAAACTCCCACAGCATTTAAACGTAGTATTAGCGTATTGACAATGATGGTGTCCAAAGTTGTTGGACTGTTTGTGTTGATATAAATAAAGTGTAGCGACAACAAGAAGTACAGACAATTCTACCAAAGCATCGTACATGCCACTGGCTCCAAATGCACTGGTTCACTAAATGACAAACTGAAGGAATATTTGCATAAAACACAAGAAAATAAAATGCTCTAGTAGCTCCACATTCAGCCTGCTTCAAACAAGTGGACTATGACTAGGGATGGGTTTCAATGATCAATAAATCAATTATAATCTGTTAATGGCACATGCATTAAATCTATACAAACAAAATTAAAAATGTCTTACCAGAAGAGCATGTTATACTCTATTGACTTTATTGAATGAAAAATGTTTGAGTGGACTCTAACAACTGGATATATATAAATTTAATAGGAAGAACTGAAGTCTAATTTATCAAATTAGTATACATGGACAGCTTCAAAGGATCAATTTCCAAAACCTAAGGAAGATCATGTTGTTAAATGATGCTTGAAAGATGGCCAATGTATCCTCCTTATCTGTCCAATGAAACATATCCAAGAAAGCGTTCAGGACAACTTAACAGCATTCAGAATGAAATAAACGGTTTGATAGATCACAAGGAAAACAATTTCATCAGCCGTAGCACAATTCTGTATTCAGGACACTTTTCCTGAGCTTCTAATATAGAAGATATGTGAAAAAGATAAGTGCGAAGATACGTCTGGATTCATAATTGCTGGATTTAGAAAACTCCAAGCACATAGCACAGGTAAAAGTCAAATTGATTGGTTAGATACAGGAGAATATAACATGGTCACCTAAAGAGACGCAACTAATTCAGGGTGTGTGTCATCAAATTGTCCCTGTGAAAAACATTTTGGAAGAAGTAAAAGAGCAAAATGTAAACAAGCCATAATTAATGCTGTTAAAGGTACACAACCTCTACAACTTCACACCATTTCTAAGAAAAGTCTCACTTCTGGAAAGTGAGTAGATTTGGGAAAAAAACTGTGATTTTATTTATAATACGCAGGAATTAAAGTGATGAAGAGGTGGAAAGCCACCAGTGATGGCATGCTAGGTGAGAACATAGGTACAAAATGTAGCTCGTCAGACACCCCAGCTCTCTTTATGTGGAATTGATTAAGTCAACCAGAGCAAGGACCTAAACACAGGTACACCCCTACAACTTAATCAAATCAACTCTGACATCCATTCTCCTACTCATCTGATCAAAGAATTACAAAGATTTAATACGAAGTAATCACTCAATGATGCTGAGGCATCCTAAAGTTCAGCAGCAGTTCACCATGCTTAATTAATTAATTAAGAACAACATTAATAAATACCAAATAGGTTATGAATAGCCCCTTGTAAAATTATTTTTTGTAACTTTAAGTAAAGTAGGACATCCTTTTCCCACTGGATCTGACAGTCATAACAAAAGTGAAGAAAAGCGTGTGATGAAGTGCTGACATTTTTCTGCAAACTCTGCTGCCACGTACGCAGGCAGCCAAGTAAGTTACTGCAAGTCTCTCAGTGAGGTCAGCAGAGGAGAGCCTGCTGCATTCATTTTGCCAGCACATCTCAGCCTTGCACATCATAGCCACTTACATGACCCGGCAGTCAAATCTCACTGCCTAGAAGAGATCCTCAAGCGGGACTCTAAAATGACTTGATGCTCCACTTCCACTCCTTTTGTAACTGGCTCTGGATGCCAGATAGCCTTTGAAGCACAAAAGGTTGAAAGGCTACTTTCAGTATGATTGAAAGAATGTAACCAAAGAAAGATATGGTTGGAAAATCCTCACTTCCTAGGATCTGGAAATGACGGTGAGAGATTATCGGGGACTAATTGGAGCAAAGGGGCAGCACCACATGGTAGCTGCAGAGTCTTCAGCACAATATGGGAACTAGAACAGCAGGGTGTTATGGGATATCAAAAAGACCAAAAAGACCAGCCTCTAACAAGAGTCGCTTCTTTTCTAAAGTCAGACGGGAGTAAGTGACAGTTCCACTGATGACAGAAAAAAAACTGTCTGTATGTAATAAAGGTGGGATACGTGGGTAGTGCCATTCAAGTCCCAATGTGTTATTGTAACAGTTTCTCTATTTCTTATTTATTTGCTGCTTAGAGTACCATAATGGCATAAAGGCATCATCATCACCCTGAGAGGTTTAGCCCTTCTGACATGGAAAGGGGAATTTAAAATGGATGTGTCATCACTGCTGTCAGCCTAACAACAGAGATTTGTTCTGTTTTAACAGTGTCTTTGGATTTGCCTGCACCATGTTGTATCGTTGGAGAGCACGTAAAGGGGCAAATGATCCATTTACAAAGGGATGACATAACTATGGAGACTGGAGTTTTGTTTTTCAACTTTACATTGTCTTCTGACCTTCAATAAACATTCATACTTTCCATTTATATATTAATGCTTAGGCATATTAAGTGAACCTAATATGGCCTGGCACCCTGACTACAGTTGATGCCACCCCTGAGCCCAGTGTTTCTGGGATCAGCACCAGCTCTCTGTGACCATATACTGGATAAGTGGCTTAAAAAAATGAATATATGGAATAAGACCAAATTTATTCAAGTTAAAGTCTATAGATGTGTATATGTGATTGTGATAAAGAAAAAGACTTCACAGTTGATATGGAACATTATTACACTGGAGAATGGAAGAAAAAATAATAATACTGTGTTAACAGCACTCCAAGGTGGATCCTGACTCAAATATGTTTGGTATTGAAATGTTTTTATTCCATCTAACATTGTCTGTTGATTTTGTTACAAGGAAATCTTTATTTTCTTTTATAATTGACGTTTCTTCTAAAATTGTTCAGTGATAAACCAGTGAAACCCTCACCCAAGAGCCTCAACCATTACTTGCTCTTATTGCACAACTACTTATTCTGATAATTTCAGAACATTTACTGCCAAAGAAATTCATCAGCATGCACCATTACCTTCTGTATTTTGCCACTTAACAGATGCAATGAGAAGTCAAGGAAAATAACACCGTTTATTGGCTAACTGAACAAATTACAATATGCAAGCTTTCGAGGCAGCTAAGGCCCCTTCTTTAAATGACATTACGTGTAATTTTAATTTATACAGCATCTTTATGTGTTGAACACTATTCTAAAAAGAATCTGCAAAAACAACTATTGCACAACTATTCACTCATATTTTTGGTTTTACAACTGGCTCACACAAGCACATTTTATATATGGAGGCAAAGATGTGGTTTAAAGTCCACCTTAGCAGCTAGGCCCAACTGTTTGCATGAGTACCAGGCAAAAAACCAAAATACTTGCCTGGGTACCAGCCGCCAAAATAGAAACAGCTTTCTATGATCATTCTCTGGTAGCTTTTAAAATAGTGGGGTGACTGAAGATATACCTGGAAATTTGTAATTCACATGCATAATGCGCAATAAATTCTTCTTCTCCTCCAATGTGTATAGGATTTCCTCCCACATTTGTAAAGATGTACTGTTTATGTAGACTAGCGATTCCAAAGTTGCTTGAGTGTGGGTAAGGGTATGTGAACGTACCCGAGCAGGCCCTGTTCAGGGCTGTTAACTGCCTACAGTTTCATCTTCATTTTTGTTTCCTGATGGCCATTGCCATTTGTTTAAGTTACTTTAGTAATCACCTAGATATTTGAGGTACGTGATGTCATCAGGGCAACGGGATAAAACGTCATCACTTTGGTCTCGCCTGATTATGGATAATTACACTTCTCTTGAGATTTTTTTAAAAATTTGTTTAATTCACTTTTGGCATAATCTCCCGACTTCAATCTTTGGTTCTCGTTTAAATGTTTTGATACTTATATTAAGGAATTAAATTTAAGATTCTTGCTTTCCTCTAGTTTATACCTTATTTCTTGATCCTTATCTCTTTTGTTACTACAGTATTTTCTTCTAAGCTTCTCCTCTGCGTCTCCTATGTTGGAAGAAGGGTGGCCAATCAGGAAATAAAAGTTATATTAAGCAGGATCCAAACAGGGAAGGGCCCTTTTAATAAGACTGAACCAATCAGAGTCTGTGTTTCCAAAACTATGCTTTCACCTGTGCGCAATGCAATGCGGAGCCAGCCTTTTCACGAATACTGTATATTGCTCTGCAGAGCATTTTCAAAAGTCCTCCATTTTTGGGGATTAAAAATGCTGCGGTAGTTTTGACAAAAGGCAAAAACAGTGACAAATGTCTTTGTCTTAGGAAGACAGCGTAGCAGTGTGGACTAGCCTTGGCACAAGACCAGACTGTTGGAGCCGACTCTTGTAGCAACAGATGCAATTCTGATAGGAGCACTGGTTCTTCACAGGACACTCACACTGAGCAATCAGCCCTTCATATTCTTTCATTTATTCATTCATTTTCAAAGCCAGTATAGAGGGTCATTAGGGGTTAGAGCCTATACGGACTGCACCTGCTGTGCCCACTCTTTTATAAAGCAATCAGCTCTCTGTGTGCCTCCCTAAAATATCCTCTGCACTACAGTAGGTAGAATCTTTATCTTTACACTCCCTACAGCCACACATTTAGCCAACACAAACAATACATTTCACTCTGACCCTCAAACCCTCTGTCTGATGTGCTCCACGCCGATTAGCACATCCCCATCAGATTCTCAATGTATGCTGAGCCTCCACTCCTGAGGTCTTACATTAATTAGAATATTACTTCACAAGAATCAATTACAATCCTCCATTTCTAATTAGTATGCAAGTTTTAACACGGCTTGAAGCTTTTCTGCACACAGGTTTGTGTTCTGTTACTTTAGTATTCTTGAATCAGTATTCTGAATGCACAGAAATGTCTAGTTTCTTGTCTTGTCCTAACCAAATCTCTTTCCAGGGTATTCCCTTTCACACTATACTGTTACATTGTTGCATCGTCTGTTTGTCAATTTATTGTACTTACTGTCTATTTAATGTATTGCTTCTGTCACAACTTGCACTTTGTTGTATACATGCTGACCAGGGGTATTTAAAGGGTTCAGATGCTACCTTTATAGCCTGAATTCAGGCTTCACTAAACAACGAGTGTAGTTTACTACTTAAGGCACTGGACACTCACTGTGTGGCTGTCGTCAAGTCATTCACTTGCTGCCTGTGTTTCAATTGTAGTAAAACATGTATAAAATCACTGTGACACTAAATCACCTTGAGATGGTGTTTCACTATACAAACACTGTTCTTTTCGGAAGGCCTCTGTATCAGGCCTGCAATTAAGTTCACTGTCAGTTTCTTCCAGTGGTTAAGAGCACCTTATCACAATTAGTGGTGTCTGTTATTGGACCAAGAGTGTGTACTGTAAACATGACAGAATCTAAAACATCCTGAAAAGAAAGTCATAGTCCTTATATGTTATTTGCAATGCTTCAAAAACAACTTTAAAAGAACTCAGGTTAAAAAAAATCCAGTCTGTGGGATTTTAGCTTCTTTTCAATTCTCTTTTATTATTTATGCTCCCATTATTTATGGGGGTATAGCCACACATACACAGAAATTTAAGGTAGGCTGCAAATTTAGTTTGTTGTTTAGCTGCATTCAAACCTTCATCTGCAATAATGTTAAAAATGTAAGCCTTAGTGCCAGCTAAATGCAAGTTTGATAGTATGAGCCACAATAATCCATCAGGAGCAATCAGACATCATGAGAAGACAAAACTCATTGAGCATTTATTTTATTATTGCTAAGGGGCAGCCCACCAGCTAGTAACAACACTCCAAAACCACAAGCAGTGGTGATAGATATATTAGCAGTACGCCCAGACAGACGGCAGTTGGCATGAGGTCTGCAACTACCAGCATAAGCTACTGATCTGAGCAGATCAAGGGTGGCAGCAATCCCTTTGAAAAGTGTCTCTCTCGTCTGCTTTTAATCACACTCACACAAGCCTACCTACAAACAAAGCCTGAGCAAGTACTATTTAAGGATTAAGGAACCCCTCAACAAACTACACGTAGACAAAGATTCATGCCATCGCAATCAGGCTGCAGGAAATCAGTAGTCAAAATGGCCAAGTGTTTACTTCAGGAGCTCTGCATTCACATCTGGCTCCTAAAGTCCTTTTGGCAAATGATCTGTGCATAAAGATTTTGAAATTACCTCTCCTGCTAATCCCTGCGTGATATTTCCATTGACTTGAAGCCTTCGATTGCGGCTGCTGCATAAGTGAATCAAATTAAATAAAAACAGCTAAGTGCTGCTTATTTACCAGCCTCACGGTCCTTTTAATTTTGATTATGCATTTCTCAAACGAGAATACACATCCCCATATTTTACAAAATGACGGCCACAAAATGCAGCATCATAATTTACTCTAATTCTGGCTTCCTCCTACAATAAATAAGCAAAACAATTTCAGATAATGTGCTGCCCAAATTGAGACTATGCAGAAAGTGCTCTTCTGGCTGAGTTTAACACTGCTTACTGTGTCCTTTAGGCCATCTGAAGGTGGAGGTGATAAAATGGAAAATGAGCAAGAAGATAAGAAATGTTTATTTTTTTATCTAGTAAACTGAAATATAACACTGAAAACTACAATAGTGCATGTTTAATAACAAATTACTGCAGTCACTGCGGTGTTAGCCCAATGCAGAGAATCTATAAAAATGAGTAAACAGGGACAGAAGTCACTTAAATTGTACATATTCTGAAAGTATGAACAAGAGTATGAAGAATGGATCAAACAAAAATCACCATATAGTTAAGATAAAGTGGGAGTCACAACCTAAACACTTGCTTTGAGCCAAAAGCAGTAAGCTTGTAACGTGGATAACTAAGAGGAAATCAGCCGTAATAAAAGCATAGCAATATTTCTATTCACTCTCAGTACATGATTGATTAGAACAGGACATGTACATGTACATGTACATACATACACGTTGATTTCCTATATAGAAAAAAAACTTAAAAGTCATTTCCACATCCAGATAAGAGCCATAACATTTTGGCTCCAGACCCTTCATTGGGTGAAGGATAAACGGATTTAATAATTCATTACACGTTGTTCATTATTCATAAATCCTTGAATCCATTTCCTGAATCTACTTAATCCAATCAAGGGTCTCAGGAATCCAATACCTATGTCAACAGCACCAGCATGAGGCAGAAGCCAACAAGATCCCAGGATAGACTAAATATTGTTTTATTATTAAATCAAACATGTTTTTTATTACAAATGTTTGATAAGAATTTCTTGTATATAAATTTAAGTGAAACTGTTAATTGCTGGAACATCAACCAAATTTTCTCTGTGTTACTATTCCTTTCCTCCAACATTGTATGCCCCAAAGACTTGTTGCTCATCCTTCCCTTTAAAACTGCTATAGCGACTTCAGATTTGTTGACCATCTTCTATGCAACACCCACTTCAAAATTTGCCAGTTTTTTTAATGAGTTGTGCTTTGGACGTTGTCTTGGTTATTGCCAAACATGGAATGTTTTCTCCTTATCTGATCATTGTTTGATGGTCCTTAAAGTTTAATATGATTGTGCTGCTGCAGTCCCATGTTTGGCTCATCCTCAGTCACAAACGGATTTCCTGATATCTTCTTCCCAAACTCTTTTGATACGACTCTGAATTCATACTTCACTCAGTGATGGAAACGCAGGTTATGTCCACAGCCACAAACCATGACACTTCCACTATCATAGTCCAAAGTGGAAATAAGGGAATTTTTGGTGGCAGGCAGGGTTAGGGTTATGGAAAAAGATGATCTGCTGTGGCAAACCCTAACGGGAGCAGCCGAAAGAAGAAGAAGAAGGCAGTGTTAGGGTACTGCAAAAAAGTTGTGGTCAAATAGGCAACGTTTTAGACTTCAAAGAACATCCAACCAAATATTTATAGGATCCTTTGCAGACTTAATACAAGCAGTGATATCCACTCTGAGAATAAAAGCTTTCTCTCTGGACTACCTGGACATGAATCCATCCATCCAAAGTCAAACACGCCTCAGGGCAGTGAGGAGCCAAAAACTTTATTGCTGCTGCATTGGGCACCAGGCAGAAACCAACCATGGACAGGGTGCCAGTCCAACACAGGACACACACTCTCATGCTAGGAAAGCTATGGATTTTCAGTTCAATAAGTCAATTATACTGTAAACTAAAAACATTCTATGTGTAGGGTGTCTTGCAGTTGATCGATAAATGCCAAAACACTTTTCTGTGGTTTTATAACTCACTCCAGACTGGCAAGAATTAACAAAACATTACTTGAAGTATAGTGAGACCTCTTTATATTGTGAAAAATTGTGTGGTACTCAGCTTTAAGGGTAAAACCACATCAACTAGGCTTTATCTTTATACAGTTCAGGGCCTCTCAGACCTGCCTTGATATTTAACTCCATGAGTGGTGGCCAGTTAATTTTAGCATCATTTTAGACTTGCCTTAGTGACAGAACTATTGAATTTCAGGGCAGCTTGACTTTTGTTCTATAACAATACTCATCATATATATATATATATATATATATATATATATATATATATATATATATATATATATATATATATATATATATATATATATATATATGGCATAGTTTCAAATAATACAAAGAGTACGCAACACGTGTTTCGCCCTCATTTGGGCTCATCAGGCGTACACACTCTACTGCTCCCCTCTCGGGGAATCAAACCTCAGACGTCAGCGTCAGAGACAAAGCCCCTTTACGCTGCGCCACGGCATGTGGTTTGTTTATTTGAAAACCTGTAGGTCCTGAGTAATTACATTCATTGCATTCGTAGTCTGAGTCTCGACGACCTGAATTGTGTGGGTGGTTACCTACCAGGTAACGCATGTGGTTGGTCTGCCATTCGGCAAACTGAATGTTATTACTCCGGACCTACGGGCTGTCAAATAAACGAACCACACGCATTCTATGATCTGCTTCTCGCAACTGAAAGAGGGCACCGTGGCGGATGTTTGCCGAATGGCAGACCAACCACAAGTGTTACCTTGTAGGTAACCACCCACACAATTCAGGTCGTCGAGACTCAGACTACGAATGCAATGAATATATATTATAATTATTGCTGTTATTACATACACTTACATATACACACACACACATATACCTATATATATATATATATATTTAGGAATCTATAAAAAAAATGATGAACTATAAAACCGCAAGCAGCCCTTTATCTGCATCAAATACTCAATATAAAGTAAGCCACAGTGAGATATACAAGGTTGGCAAAAAACACAGCTCTTGTTATGTACCTGTGCTTTTCAGTGTCCCAGCCTCAGTCACTAATTGCAAAGAATAAAACATATTTACAGTAATTGCAGACATGAGCACAAGCAATGCCTGAGTAAATTGAATACTTATAATTAATTTGTTTTTCACTCATGATTCAATAACCCATTTAAACTGCCTAATCTGCAGTGCCATGGCATTTGCTGGGTGTTCATATGTTCTAGTCATGTGGGGCACTTGATTTTATAGATCTGTAGGAGAAAAAGATTCCACAACAGGCAGCAACAAGAAGGAGCTATCCAAAGACTTGTATACTCTTGCCATTCAATTTGTGCCAAGCTCAAAACCACAACTCTATTAGGAAAAATGCGTTTTTTATATAGTGAACAAGAATAAAATATTGTGCACTTCAAAGTGAGTAAGAACAAGGATCAGATGAGTTTCCATGGAATGGTGTCAGGTCATGAGACATTTCCAACTTTGCACGCAACACCACTCAGGTTGTGGATAATTGATGAAATGGACTGATCAGCAGTACAGCCGATGTGCAACTCACAGTAAAAACACAAGTTTAAGAAAGGTCCAAATAACTACAAAAGCTAGAAACAACTGCACCTTGTATTACAGGTTCACCCATGTCTAGAAGTGGTCCAACACCACCCAAGGTAAATCTGATTTCAAATGAAGTTGTGACACCTCTGCTGCAAAATATGAAGCTGACCATTCTGGCTAACTACTTAAAAAAATTCACATATCAGAAGTGTGTACAACTTTCTTACCATTTCCTACAATCTAAACTAAGGCACCTTAAAAGTGTATTCCTACTGTTTACGGTCCCACTCTATTAACCCTAGACACAAAACTATAAAATGAAACAAAAAGAATCTTTCTAGAAAGTAACAGAATATGGCAAGTATAACCCACTTCAAGGTGACAACAGAGACCAACATAGAAGAAGAAAGAAAAAGAAGCTGGAGAAAGGTGGCAAGGAAAACCAAACAACAAGGTAGAGGCGTATGAGCATATCAGTTGCTTTTTTAACTTGGAATTGCAACTTTACATCGAAAAAAGAAGAAACTTCATCACACATAAATAAGTCTCTAGCATAAGAGCAATTCGTGAAAATGCAGATCATTCCAATATCACCCAGGTGTCTATTTGCTTGTCCGCTGACCCGGTTTGCTTATATTTTGTGCACAAGTAGTCTACTAGTTATTAACTGTACAGAGTAATGGGGAGTGAGAAAAAGAGGTGAAGAAGAGTGTCAAAAGTGATTTGTGACAGACGGGTATCAGCAAGAGTGAAAGGGAAGGTCTACAGGATGGTAGTGAGACCAGCTATGTAATATGGTTTGGAGACAGTAACACTGATTAAAAGTCAGGAGACAGAGCTGGAGATGGCAGAGTTAAGAGATGTTAAGATTTGCACTGGGTGTGACGAGGATGGATAGGATTAGAAATGAGGACATTAGAGGGTCAGCTCAAGTTGGACGGTTGGGAGACAAAGTCAGAGAGACGAGATTGTGTTGGTTTGGACCTGTGCAGAGGAGAGATGCTGGGTATATTGAGAGAAGAATGCTAGGAATGGAGCTGTCATGAAAGAGGAAGGCCTAAGAGAAGGTTTACGGATGTGGTGAGAGAGGACATGTGGTGGTGGGTGTGACAGAGCAAGATGCAAAGGACAGAAAGATATGGAAAAAGATGATCCACTGTGGCGACCCCTAATGTGAGAAGCCGAAAGAAGAAGAAGAAGAAGAAGTTTACTTAGATAGCAGACCATTTCAAGGAACAAGTTAGTACTGCAAACATGGAGCCCAATTCCGCCACAACCCCAGGTTCAATGACGATTGAATGAATGGATGGAAGGATGCTGTTGGGCGGCACAGTGGCGCAGTGGGTAGCGCTGCTGCCTCGCAGTTAGGAGACCTGGGGACCTGGGTTCGCTTCCCGGGTCCTCCCTGCGTGGAGTTTGCATGTTCTCCCCGTGTCTGCGTGGGTTTCCTCCGGGCGCTCCGGTTTCCTCCCACAGTCCAAAGACATGCAGGTTAGGTGGATTGGCGATTCTAAATTGGCCCTAGTGTGTGCTTGGTGTGTGGGTGTGTTTGTGTGTGTCCTGCGGTGGGTTGGCACCCTGCCCAGGATTGGTTCCTGCCTTGTGCCCTGTGTTGGCTGGGATTGGCTCCGGCAGACGCCCGTGACCCTGTGTTCGGATTCAGCGGGTTGGATAAAGGATGGATGGATGAAGGATGCTGTTAATCTTCAAGGAAACGCTGAAGGCCCCATTTACACTACTTCACCTTTTGTCCACAATGCCCTGGTGTTATCAGCTCTAGAAAATTGATACTTTTGAAAGCACTCACCAAACATGTATACTGTACTTCTGAAAAAGCAGCCTCAGCCTTACGGTGTAGACAGGTGAAAATGCAGTTTTTTTTCGAAAACGCAGACTCAAACTGGCACTTTTATTTGTTCATGCTTAGCTTTTACCGATTAGATTCTGCTCATTACAATTCTCAATCCCTGACTGGTTGCCCTTCACAGACCCAAAGTCTTCTTCCAACATAGGGGACAGAAGGGCTGCTTCCACGGTGCAACATATTAAACATATGCGCTTTCGATCATTTTGGCATGGACATACATACTTTTGTAAGCAATATGAAAATGCTGGATGGATGGAGATTGTTTTCATTTAAAAATGCCACTTGTAAATGAAAACATAGTAGTGTGGACATAGCCAAGCTAAAGCTGACCAAGCTTTTCTCTTTGTACTCTCAAACATCACATAAAGTGAAAACATTAGACATTTAATTCATTCCTAAAGTTGCTTTGCACATGTTTCTGCCTAATCATGAGATGGTCACCTGTCGCTTACATTTTCCATCCACATTTATTCTGTTTCCTTGCCATCTCCATGTGACATAAAGTAAACACTATGAATATACAACTGTCAAAACATAGCTTCTGGAAATGCAGTATACATCAACCCTACTTTCACTCTTAGAGAATCAGTGCTCATGCAGACATTTAAGCACATGCGTGGTTTATTGGACTATAAAAGAAACATATAAAATCAATACACCAGGCAAAACAGAGAAAAGCACTCACTGATAAAAAAGAAAACTGCATGGTGATTTGGTGCCAAAGCAAAATAACAGAGATACTAAATCTTAGCCAAGCAGAACAAAGCATGGCAGAATGAGCTTGTATTTCTGAGAACGGCTGACGTGTTAAAGCTCTACGGTATGACGTGATTAACCAAAATGTGTTTACCTCTGCTGTGCGGCATCAGCCTGTCTCTATGTTCTCTTCAGCGAGCCTGTGTTACGAAAAGAGCGATTTGCCAGGCTTGAAGGAAACAAATCTAGGTCATCATCACACAAAAGGATAGCTAGCCTCTGCCTGTAGTTCAATAGATGCCAGGAACATCTCCCCCATAAATAGTGCTCTGTTTGCTGGGCTTCCAAAAAGAACTTGGCATTCATCTACATTCAAACATTAAAGGAAAAAAAAACCTTCAGAAACGTAAGTGCAAAACGCAAGCCAACATCATTTTGCTTTTTTAAAAAACTGACGCAGTTTCAGCTGCTGAAGCAGCTTTCATAAAATGATCTGATTCACACCATCAAGTGATAAGGGAGTGTATTAGAAGCCGCTTCCTCTACCACCTCAGGATAATCTATTTATAGCCCACAAACTCCACAGAAAAGAGAAAATAGAGTAAAACTGAAAAATGAGAGAGGTATTATTAAATCAAGTTACATCACAAAATGACACGGAAAGGCTATGCAAAGAAGATTAAAAAAAAAAAAGGCTGAACATGACAAGATACTGCAGCAGAACATCCCTTCACTTCTTTAAGCAGATTTACTTTTTAATAATCACTGCACATTTTATTTATTCGCTCAATGGCATTGATTCACTGCGTCGCTAATACTTTCTAACAATTTTCTCATAAAAATGACAGATCCTACTTCCTGTGTAGTCATGAATGGTGGGTGGCACAATACCTGCTGAAGCTCGCTTATCTCTGAGCATGGCACACATGTTACTCAGTAGGAGGTTTACCGGTACTCAGGATGTTTGAGTGCTGGGATTTTTGCATCAGCTCAAACCAAGTTAACATGTTTCTGCTCGCCTGGGTATACAGAAGAGTCTTTCTTTTCGTCTCAGTACCCACCTACTGATTAGCATGTCAAAGGAGAAACATTAATCTTTCTTAATAAAAATCCTGCCAAAAATGCAAAACAATTGACAAATCCCTTTAACTGAGAGGTTCAATATCACTGCATTCTGAAGTTACAGTGCAATAGATCATATACAGTGGTGTGAAAAACTATTTGCCCTCTTCTTGATTTCTTATTCTTTTGCATGTTTGTCACACAAAATGTTTCTGATCATCAAACACATTTAACCATTAGTCAAATATAACACAAGTAAACACAAAATGCAGTTTTTAAATGATGGTGTTTATTATTTAGGGAGAAAAAAAATCCAAACCTACATGGCCCTGTGTGAAAAAGTAATTGCCCCCTGAACCTAAAAAATACCCTAACTGTGGTGTATCACACCTGAGTTCAATTTCTGTAGCCACCCCCAGGCCTGATTACTGCCACACCTGTTTCAATCAAGAAATCACTTAAATAGGAGCTGCCTGACACAGAGAAGTAGACCAAAAGCACCTCAAAAGCTAGACATCATGCCAAGATCCAAAGAAATTCAGGAACAAATGAGAACAGAAGTAATTGAGATCTATCAGTCTGGTAAAGGTTATAAAGCCATTTCTAAAGCTTTGGGACTCCAGCGAACCACAGTGAGAGCCATTATCCACAAATGGCAAAAACATGGAACAGTGGTGAACCTTCCCAGGAGTGGCCGGCCGACCAAAATTACCCCAAGAGCGCAGAGACGACTCATCCGAGAGGTCACAAAAGACCCCAGGACAACGTCTAAAGAACTGCAGGCCTCACTTGCCTCAATTAAGGTCAGTGTTCACGACTCCACCATAAGAAAGAGACTGGGCAAAAACGGCCTGCATGGCAGATTTCCAAGATGCAAACCACTGTTAAGCAAAAAGAACATTAGGGCTCATCTCAATTTTGCTAAGAAACATCTCAATGATTGCCAAGACTTTTGGGAAAATACCTTGTGGACTGATGAGACAAAAGTTGAACTTTTTGGAAGGCAAATGTCCCGTTACATCTGGCGTAAAAGGAACACAGCATTTCAGAAAAAGAACATCATACCAACAGTAAAATATGGTGGTGGTAGTGTGATGGTCTGGGGTTGTTTTGCTGCTTCAGGACCTGGAAGGCTTGCTGTGATAGATGGAACCATGAATTCTACTGTCTACCAAAAAATCCTGAAGGAGAATGTCCGGCCATCTGTTCGTCAACTCAAGCTGAAGCGATCTTGGGTGCTGCAACAGGACAATGACCCAAAACACACCAGCAAATCCACCTCTGAATGGCTGAAGAAAAACAAAATGAAGACTTTGGAGTGGCCTAGTCAAAGTCCTGACCTGAATCCAATTGAGATGCTATGGCATGACCTTAAAAAGGCGGTTCATGCTAGAAAACCCTCAAATAAAGCTGAATTACAACAATTTTGCAAAGATGAGTGGGCCAAAATTCCTCCAGAGCGCTGTAAAAGACTCATTGCAAGTTATCGCAAACGCTTGATTGCAGTTATTGCTGCTAAGGGTGGCCCAACCAGTTATTAGGTTCAGGGGGCAATTACTTTTTCACACAGGGCCATGTAGGTTTGGATTTTTTTTTCTCCCTAAATAATAAAAACCACCATTTACAAACTGCATTTTGTGTTTACTTGTGTTATATTTGACTAATGGTTAAATGTGTTTGATGATCAGAAACATTTTGTGTGACAAACATGCAAAAGAATAAGAAATCAGGAAGGGGGCAAATAGTTTTTCACACCACTGTACATATGTCCAACTCTGCCTTTCTTAAGAAACACTACCAAAGTGCTTTCCAAAGATCAATTAAATATGTTCTATTGTTCCATGGCCCTGGGTACATTTAGTCTCAACTGAGTTTTTTCAGGTTTTCACAAGGATGAACTTCTCTTTTAATCTTACTTCACATTTTATTTGCTAATAGGTCTCTTCCCTTCAAAACATGCTTTTTGCACCTGAGATCATGTCGATCTACAGTATCTTTTGTCATTAGAATTAAGTGCATCTAAAGTCAGTGAAAAACTACACAACCTTCAAAGAGAGATCATTTCAAACTAAACGGCTACAGATACAAGATCTCATAGCCTTGAGGTTGTCAGATTTCACAGCTAGCAATTGCAGGGGATGATGGATTAAATGACTGTCTCAGTAGTTTCAAATTTCCAAAGTATCTCAAGCTCACCGCATTTTGACAGCCAATTATTATACTTCCTGACAGAGAGCACAGCTTACCTACAGTCTCAACCCACCTTTTGGGGTACTTCAAACATGAGCCATCAGACAGGCAAGGCGGTCTTCCTTCTTTGTGGTCCAAGAACACCCACTTGCCTTCTTTCTTTCTGGCCACATTGTATTTACTGAATGAATGGCCAAGTGGCAATTGGTTGTCAACATTTTCATTCACAGGAGCCTGTCCCCATGATTTAAGATTTTGCTGGGTTAAGTTGTAAACTTGCATAACTGAGACACTGGGGATATGAAACTACATGAATGGTGGTCACAGGAGCACACTTGCAACTGCCCGCAACTCGCCAAGATTATGTAAATGAAGGGTATGGCTGAAAATTCTTGTAAAAGTCGTTTAGTGTGACAAGAGCACCAACTTGATCTGATAACACCAGATTTTTTTTTGTACCAGAAGTATCAAGTTTACAATTCCAAGACAGTCATATACTTTTATCCAATCAGATTCAACACAGGTACTGTACAAAAAGGCAGCATACACAATTGTCTGTCACAATCATCACTCTTTGTTTAATATGTCAAAATGATTTCTATACCCAAAAAAAAGCCAACTATAAATGTGTCTGATTGTTTAGTTAGAACATCAAATTAAACAAACAGATAAACCTTCTGTTGTTGCTCAATCAGGATCTCTTGCCCAAATCCCATCACATTGCACACCAGTTTCACATATGTGTACACTAAATTACATTTTACAACTCTGACTGATCTGTAATTTGCATATGTAGTATTTAACTTTGTATCATATTTCATGCTACTTTAGCATTATGGTAACCTCAAGTTTGTCTCCAATAACAAATCTTTCATTTTTTAGGTTGAAAGATTACTTTTAAACCGACAACACCTTAAAAGAATGTTATCATAAGGAGAACTTAACCCAAGTTAACCAAGTATTTTTGAAGTTCCCACTTGTGAGGTCTTACATTCCCACTTAGGTAGGTTCACATAAATTTCTGACAAGAGTCCCCTCTTTCTGCACAAAAAGCAATTAAAAGGAATGTTTTTGGTGAAAAGCAAACTAAACGCTTTAAGTGTATACATGCATGTTTATCAAAAGGTCACTCTCCAAGTTCCTCCCAGGTATGTGGTTTACACTCCGGACCAAGAGGGGACAATGCTGCTAACTGTCTAATCACATTCTTCTTCTTCCACAGTGCGGAGAAACCGCCCAGTTAGGGCAACTGACTCCAGGCCATTGCAGTCTCTGGTCCATAAAAGCAAAACCACCCGGGAGGAGGTGTCATTTCTTACCCAAGTGGATCAGAGCAAAGGAGCTCCTCAATTATCTGATGATAGACAAATCAGTCTTAGTTGCTCTAGCCACATTATTCAACCCTTAAGTAAATGGGCACAGCCAGACTGGTGCTCCAAAATTAATTTTTTGTTGAGCCTGTTATTCCCTTGGACAACCAAACAGTATATAATTTGATCATGAAAAATGCTTTTTCTTGCTGAACTGTTTTTCTTTTTTTTCTTCTTATATAATACACTACAGTGGCTGTTTGTTTGTCTGTCCAGGATTTTAAATCACCTGTAGCTCGCAAATTGTTTGAATTATTGACCTGAAATTTGGTACACACATACTACGTGACATCTACTATATGCTTTTGGGGTGATGATTGACCTCCAAGGTTATTCCTCTTTTTATTTTTATTTTATTTTATTGTAGAATCAACTCTCAGCAGCAGGGAGGCCGTGCGGCATATGCGTACGGGCACCGTTCTCATCCCTACCACCTTCGCTGCCATTTCCCCTACCTCTTCATATCTTAAGTCTTCAATCTGCCTCAAGAATGATTTAAGTGCCGGCTTAAGTGAAAAATTAAAGAAAACGTACTAAGTAATTACAACACAAACACTGCTTTAATCAGTTTTAATGTGAAAAGATGCCGACGAAAGAAGAGAAGTAGCAGGCTGCTAGGGTAGAGAAAAGAAAGAGCTGCTCAGGAAGCAGCAAGCGTATCGACCTCTGAGCAAACAAATGCTAAACACAGAGAGAAAGAGGATGAAAACTAGGAATGCTCATGTCAAGTGTATTCACTGCACGTTATTGTGCAGTGCGCCATTACTGGTATTTCATATTACTGCATGTAGTAAAAAGTTAACCTATGTAACAACAATTGCAATTATTTTAACCCAAAATGTGATATTATGTATATTTCAATTTATTCCCCTAACACCTTAAAGACTGAAGATTAGTGCCAAATAGGCATATACAGTACATAAATCCTGCTTTATTTTGTTATAATAATAATATGAAACATTAGCAAAGGAAATTCTTTTTTTATTTTAACCCAAAATGAGATATTCTATAAATCTTAATATTTTTTCAAAATACCGTAGAGACTAAAGATTAGCACCACATAGACATGTACTGTATATAAAATCTGGTATACTGCATTCTGTTACAATAGTATGAAATGTTAGTGATGACAACACCTTTCCCCTCTCAGTTTAAAAATTTCATGAACAGGTGTGCCTCAAAAAAACAGCTCAAATAATCATCCCAAGAAAAACCAATCATTTTGGAAGAAGCACAACTAATCCTAAGCTCTTCTTTTTCTGATCCTTGCTCATTTCTTCTCTCACTCTTATCACTACCAGGCAACATAGGTTGGAGTCATTTAGAAAGGATTTTGCATATGGCCATTTCCTGAATATGAAACCAAAAACTGAAGATATTGCAAGGCCCTAGCATTCAAATGAAATTTCCCACTGGGAAACACATGTTTCCCATCTGTTCCATAGCATATGAATGCTGTATGTAGTGAATATGTACAGTGCAGATCAGGCAGGGCCACAGCCATACACATAGCCATACACACATAACAGTTATGATCTGGTAGTTCTGAAGATCTCAGAAGGCTGGATATTCTCACTGATAAACAATTAAGTGGATAGAAAAAAAAAGCATGCCATGCTTAATCCAGCGATAAAGACATATTATACATTGAATCTAGGAGTGGTTGACAACCTAAATGATTTACAAAAGACATTTTCCAGGCATACCAAAAAATTTGTGGAAAACCTTTTAACACATTTAAATGGAAAAACACAATGTTCAAATCTGTGCATGCAAAACAAAAAAAGAAAAGTGATTTTTAATTAGTGATTGATATCTTAAATGTACTGTGTTTGTGCATGCACTTAGATATAACCTATGTAAAATAAGTGAGCCTCTTTCTTTAGGAATATTGTCCTGAGTGATTCACAGTTTAGCCTGAATGTTGAATTGATGCTGGCATGGGCCTCTGCGACAATGCCTCTAATTAAGCAGGTTTGACAATGCTAGTATATTTAAAACCAAGAATCTGAAGCAAGATAGAGGAGAGAGGAAAAGCCGTGTCTTAACCTGTGTTTGCTCGGCACATGTGTCACTTTCTCTGCTTTAATTTCAAAGTACACCTAGACATGACATTGCCTAAATATCATAAAAGCTAGAAAAATGGGAATGTTCTAAATCTTCTAACCATTTTAGCAATTGCTTTCTTACTGCCATTCGACCTGTCAAAACTGCAGCTCAAACAATTCTCTTCACAGGTGAAAGTGACACTTGCTTATTTCGACCACAGTTGAGCTATTCCTGATGCTATTGTCCTGTCAGTCGCATATCACCAAGCTGTTGACTCTCAGAAACCTGTCTTCTAATTCTGTTGTGACTGTCAGAAATTACTCCAGTACTTACTGACACTTTGACCTTCTTTGAAATTTCTTACTAAAGACCTACACTTTTAAGGGCTATACTGGTCTGCCTGTCGTGCTTTGTTGATTGTCTTTTTCTCGCCATTATGATAGAAGCATACAGTACGGTATTGTCCAAATAATGCTTCAGAGGGTGCAGCAACACAATTTGTCCCAGCACTGCTTCTATACAGACAATTGAACTATAAGTAATCAACAAAAGTTGGGACACATGTAGGAATTGTTTGCATCAACATTCAAGGCTTAACTAACTCCCATTGCTGAAGAAAAGCTCTAAACAATTTATGCATTACTTGTTCTCTGAAAAAGACTTTTTGTACACAGTAACTCAAAAAATTACATTATTTTCAGTTTTTGGTAAATTGAACTTTTTTTTCTAAACCTTTGACAGTGTACTGCTTACCTTTGTATCATTTCAGGTTATTCACTGGACTTGAACAGCTTAGTTTTCAATAAAAACTAGAAAAATGGTGTTCAAACTTTTGACAAGTAGTGTATGTTTTCTGACTTTTACTTTATTGTGGTGTGTCTCTTTGGGTGGGGTGCGTGTCGATATAGGCTGGGTAGTGATCTTGCATTTCAGTTAAAAAATAAACAAATTGTTGTTTAAATCCAATGTGTAGCTCAAAGTGCTTTACAAGAAGTTTAAAAAAAAGTTTCAATTAAAAAAAAGACTTATTTTAAATATAAAACTGATAAATCTCTCTATTATAAAAAAAAAAAAAAAAAACCTTGGAAGATTTTCGTGCCAAGCAATGTAACCATGCCCAGGGCCGGAAGCCCCACGAGACAAGAGCTTATGCAAAGAGATTTGGAAAAGTCCTGTGTGGTTATGTCAGACACATCTCTTGTATAGAGAAAGAAACGATATTCACTCACGGCCAGTTATACATTGCGTTGTCACAATGTAATTCCAAATACGAAATTAAAATTCAATGCGAAATTGATGAAAAGGTAAAAGCGAAAAGAGATTGAATATATGGACACAGGTGATATGACAGAAGTGCACTGCACAAGATGCAGATCACACGGCACGGCAGCAGCAACAAGCCAACAGCTGATCGAGCAAAGAGGAGGTAAGAAAAAAAAAAGCAATCGCGTCTCCTTTGGGTGTGTTCAGCCCCCTCTTCACAACACGAGCAGCAGAAACGTGAAGTGATTGGCACGTAGCGCATGTGGGGGGGGGAGGGAGGTGGGCGAGCGAAACGAGCAGGGGGCACAGCCCCCTAGTATATACAAAAAAACCACACAAAAACAAAACCAAGTGACAGAAATGAAAGAAACTCAAAGTATAGCATAACTGATAAGGAATGCAGTTTTGAAGTTTCTAATTATTATAATGGTAAAAGGCATCTGATGCTATGATCAGATATGATATGATACTGTGATCAAATTCCAGAAGGCGAGATGCTAGAGAAAATAAAACTCCAGGGACTCCAAAGCAGAAAGACTATAAGCCCCCAGTGGGCAGTCAGCAAAACATACAGGTAAATGTGATATAGCAGTTCATTGTTGGTATGCAAAAAAACATTCAGAACTTTTAAGTATCTGGAAAAATCTCTCTATTATAAAAAAAATCCTGGCAGGGAGACTAGGGAGACGAGACGTGATCTTCTCGGAAGACAATTTGACATCCCGTGAGAGACACTTTAACGTTACGCTAAGACAATATGACGTCCCGCGGGATAAGGCAGTGAGACAACATTTAAAACAAGTTCACGGACATCTAACCAAGCACTTGTTGGAATGCTTTTGGCAGACAGACATCATGTGCTCACAGCTATTAAAACAACGACAAGTGACAAGAACAACACGCAGCTTGCCAACAGCAGCAGCAGCAAGCCTGCAGATGATCCGACCACTTCTCCTTAGCGTGCGTTCAGCTGCCCCTTTCACAACGTAAGTGGCAGAGACGCAAAGTGGCAAAAGGACAGCTGCTGTACAGGCTTTTAAATGATCAATGTGCAGCGCGACAAAAAGAACACGCAGCTCGCCAGCAGATGATCCGACGGCATCTCCTTAGCGTGCGTTCAGCCAACTCCCCCTTTCACAAAACGAACCACGTTATATGTCCTGCAAGAAAGATTTAACCAAGCCCGGGGCTGGAAATAAAGGACAAGTATTGTTTTTACAAAGGTTTTAAAGTAAAAGTGAAAATAATGCATATGTAACAATTCCCATGAAAATAACAATCTCTTTAAATTGTATATCCGGTAAACCAAACCCGGGGGTGGGCGAGCAATGCGAGCGCCGCCCCCTAGTTCATACAAAAAGGTGTCATCACCAAAATCCCTAAATTAACCATATTTCTTTAAATTTTATTAAAGCTTGTAAAATAATGAGACTTTGTGCATATATTCCTAACTTTAGTCACCACTGCTTGAATGGTTGTCCCAGTCGACATCCACGATGCGGATCCAGGAAGACTAGAAACCCAAGTATATCAGATGAACCGCAAGCATTGTTCATCTTATTGACTATTGGAGCATTTAAGGCGTTTCCTCCATCTTTCCACTACTTGTGGAAGCATATCTTAATGTCTTTTACCATTGTTTTTTTGCAGGTAATCAGATTTTGCTAGTTGAGTTAGGAAAAGGATTAACAAAGGAATGCAGACACAAGATATTCAGTTAATGAGTAACAAATAATTTACTTTAAGAACTGAATACAACATTGAAGATGCTGAATGTTTTTAATTCCTAAACTGATGGAAAAAGTAGATCTTTTGCGCTTGGTACGCAGTTCACTGATATAAAATACAAAGTCCATTTGTCAACTTAGCTAAATATTTGTTTAATCTAATGACAGGATAATGAAAATTTAGGGCCTACCCTGGCAGCAATGAGATGAGATCTAACTCTGGATGTGATGTCAATATAACAGTTCTTCCTATCAGAAATGACTGAACTTTTAACTTTAAGCAACTCTTCTCAGTGCTGTGAAAGCATGGGCATGTTACTGGCCATTCATAGAGGGAAAACATCACACAGGAGGTAAACGGATACTTATATACATTTCTAAGTCATTTGCATCATGCAGTTTTAGCTCCAATGTCACCGTTGCCAGTGTCTTGTTGCTAGCACAGCATCCCCTAACCCAGTCTCAGGCTTCTCTATTCAGTACCATCGTGCCAGCAGTGACCTCACTGTGCGAGACTGTGAAAATTAAAATTCTCCTTTTGTAATGGAAACTGTTTTCACTCAGACATAACAAGCAGTCTTCATTTTGCATTCAACAGGGCAGCCAAACATAAAATGACACAGAATTCCTTATAAAGAAGATCACACAAGAAAGCAATACTTTTCTGTTTTTCTGGAGACAATGCCGGTGTTTACTTAAAGGAAATCAACTAAACTTTCTCATCAGCATGGCCAAAGATTGACTGGGTTGCTTCACTGTAACTAGGAGAACATGTTTCAACTGCAGAGATCCTAATAATAAAAATCAGACAATGTGCTCACAAGCTGCTGACAGAGAATACACCCAAGGATAAGCACCCAGAACATCACCCTTGGCTCTAAGCAGACAAATATCAATCTTGGGCTGCAGGACCTTCGCTCAGTTAGCAATGTTCACACCACATTATACGGACCCCAAGGCAGGATTTCAATCATTCTGTCAGCCACGCCCTAGAAGAGAGTCAGCTGAAAATATGACACCAGAGGAAACAATGAGTACAACATGATGAGATCATGCACACACACCCCCAAGGAGGAAACCAAGCCGCTGACCCAGACACTGCAAGGTCTTGCCATTTAAAAAAAAAAAGTATATGTTCACTTAGTGACATAAAGAATAAATTGCATACTGAAAATGGCAGGGCACAGAGCGGATATTCTTCTTTCATTTGCCAAATCTTCTTTACTGAGCTCCAACACAGATATATTTTATTGAGACACTGTATATATGATATTCACCATGTGTCACATCAGAGGTTACCATAACAATGGCAAATATTTAAAAAAAATTAACAACACAAAAGATACATCCATCCATTCATTTTTAACCCATTAAGTTCAGTTAAGTGTCAAGGGGTTTAAAAAGATACGAGCTTATATCTTTTTTTTCAACAATGCAGAAATGAAGACTGGGTTGATTGGCTGGTTGTATACTGATCTTCTGCCAGTTCTCAATGGTGAAGAATATGGAGCTTTTAAAATTACACATGCCAGGAGAACAGGTAAGAGAAGTATCATCTTGCATTCCTATTTTTATTTATTTATTTATTTTTGTATCTACTTTTCATTTAATTCCATCTTGAAAGGCCACCAGAATCAAATTTTCCACCCAGATATATCTAAGATGTCAAGGCATGGCATGGCAGATGATAATCTATAATTCAATTATAATTGGTGTCTTCTGTGTGAAGTGTTTATGTTCTCCTTGGGTTCACATAAATTGCCTTCCACGGTACAAAGAAATGCTGTTGGGAAGACAGGCAGCTCTAAGACTGCGAATGACTGTAGGACTATGCACCAGCATCAAAAGGATAGACTGAACTGCTAACCCTACCATGTGCCCATGGCTGCTGAGATAGCTCTCTCTGCCAGAACCTTAGACCAATACAGAACAGTACAAATAAAATGATGGCTACCAAATCTGTCATATCTCTCATGGCTATAGCCAAATAGAAGTCAAAGACTTTGCTCCTGCCACTCTCATCCATGATCTCCACAGGCTTGGTCACTCAGTTTTGATCTACAGGTGTCTATAATGAAAGAGCAGTACATATGAACTGCACACATATGTAATGGCCAAAGAAACTCAGCAAAGTGAATGTTGTCTTGATATGCTGCAACTGTTCTCAAGTCTCTCGCATCACAATCCATACAGGCAGGTCTTGCTTTCCATATGTGACATAACACTGAACCCTTAACACTGCACTACACAAGGGCACGCATGCATTGAGTCTTCTAGTTACATATTTTGATTAAAAAATGTGCAGGTGTAACACACAAAACACACTTATTAACAAATGGGGCCCAAGTCATCCAACCCTGTTAACACCCTCCAGTCAGTGTGCAGGATGTATGCTAGGATTAAACTCATTGTACAGGTGCTGGTCATAAAATTAGAATATCATGACAAAGTTGATTTATTTCAGTAATTCCATTCAAAAAGTGAAACTTGTATATTAGATTCATTCATTACACACAGACTGATGTATTACAAATGTTTATTTCTTTTAATGTTGATGATTATAACTGACAACTAATGAAAGTCCCAAATTCAGTATCTCAGAAAATTAGAATATTGTGAAAAGGTTCAATATTGAAGACACCTGGTGCCACACTCTAATCAGCTAATTAACTCAAAACACCTGCAAAAGCCTTTAAATGGTCTCTCAGTCTAGTTCTGTAGGCTACACAATCATGGGGAAGACTGCTGACTTGACAGTTGTCCAAAAGACGACCATTGACACCTTGCACAAGGAGGGCAAGACACAAAAGGTCATTGCTAAAGAGGCTGGCTGTTCACAGAGCTCTGTGTCCAAGCACATTAATAGAGAGGTGAAGGGAAGGACAAGATGTGGTAGAAAAAAGTGTACAAGCAATAGGGATAACCGTACCCTGGAGAGGATTGTGAAACAAAACCCCTTCAAAAAATGTGGAGGAGATTCACAAAGAGTGGACTGCAGCTGGAGTCAGTGCTTCAAGAACCACCACGCGCAGACGTATGCAAGACATGGGTTTCAGCTGTCGCATTCCTTGTGTCAAGCCACTCTTGAACAAGAGACAGCGTCAGAAGCGTCTCGCCTGGGCTAAAGACAAAAAGGACTGGACTGCTGCTGAGTGGTCAAAAGTTATGTTCTCTGATGAAAGTAAACTTTGCATTTCCTTTGGAAATCAAGGTCCCAGAGTCTGGAGGAAGAGAGGAGAGGCACAGAATCCACGTTGCGTGAGGTCCAGTGTAAAGTTTCCAGTCAGTGATGGTTTGGGGTGCCATATCATCTGCTGGTGTTGGTCCATTGTGTTTTCTGAGGTCCAAGGTCAACGCAGCCATCTACCAGGAAGTTTCAGAGCACTTCATGCTTCCTGCTGCTGACGAACTCTATGGAGATGCAGATTTCATTTTACAACAGGACCTGGCACCTGCACACAGTGCCAAAGCTACCAGTACCTGGTTTAAGGACCATGGTATCCCTGTTCTTGATTGGCCAGCAAACTCGCCTGACCTTAACCCCATAGAAAATCTATGGGGTATTGTGAAGAGAAAGATGCAATACGCCAGACCCAACAATTCAGAAGAGCTGAAGGCCACTATCAGAGCAACATGGGCTCTCATAACACCTGAGCAGTGCCACAGACTGATCGACTCCGTGCCACGCCGCATTGCTGCAGTAATCCAGGCCAAAGGAGCCCCAACTAAATATTGAGTGCTGTACATGCTCATACTTTTCATGTTCATACCTTTCAGTTGGCCAACATTTCTAAAAATCCTTTTTTTGTATTGGTCTTAATTGATATTCTAATTTTCCGAGATACTGAATTTGGGACTTTCATTAGTTGTCAGTTATAATCATCAACATTTAAAGAAATAAACATTTGAAATACATCAGTCTGTGTGTAATGAATGAATCTAATATACAAGTTTCACTTTTTGAATGGAATTACTGAAATAAATCAACTTTGTCATGATATTCTAATTTTATGACCAGCACCTATATTTATCAAGTCCCCATGAAACCCCTTGAGCATTTAAGGTCCTAGTAATAATAAGAGGAAAGTTTTCAGTTGAGATTTAAAGGTGGAAAAAGAGGAGCAATCTCGGAGAGACTGAGGAATAGAGTTCCAGAGTTGAGGGGCCATAACACTGAAGGACCTGCCTCCCAGGGTGGAGAGTCTGGTGTGTGGGACAGTAATGAGATTACTGCGCGAGGACCTGAGAGAGTGACAAGGAGTGTATGGAGCTAGGAGCTGTGTGAGGTAGAGAGGGGCAAAGGTTATGTAGGGCTTTGAAAGTGAGAAGCAGAATCTTGAATTTAATCCTTGATGGAACCGGCTGTAACCAGTGAAGTTGGGAGAGAACAGGGGAGATGTGAGCAGAACGCTTTGTGTGGGTGAGGACTCTGAATGTACTGTAGCTTCTGTATAGAATTTGCAGGGAGGCCGATGAAGAGGGAATTACAGTAATCAACATGAGACATTATGAAACAATGAACTAGAGTTTGGGCATCACTAAAGGACAGAAATGGACTGTACTAATGCCAAGTACTAATGCCAATATTGGAAAAATCTTCAGCTAACAAGTCTTTAACCAAAAAAAAAAAAAACAAAGAAAATAAAAGGAAGCACTGATCTTACTAAGTGACACCATATTCTCCAAAGACATGCCCCCCCAACCTTGGTTTCCTCTCAAATCCTAAACGCACTTATGTTAGGCTGATTGAACCCAGCGTGAGCGTGAATGTGTGAGCAGGAAGGTCTGGGAGTGAACTCAGGCCTTTCTAATGCTTCTTCATGGTTGTTTCTGCCATGCCTCGAACCTTTCCACTGTATCCCTAACCTAGAAAAATGAGTGCTAAATTCTGCACGAGTGGACAATGTATCATATGAAAGCTAAAACTATAAAATCAGACTGAAAAGGTAAGAGGATATTATGTCTAACCCACAATATCTAGTAATATCACTGCCCTGGCAATCCCAGCACCCCAAATGCCTTTTGCCTGAAATCACTTAGATCACTTGAACACAAAAAACGCACATTTAGTGAGTCACTGCACATTTCTGGGATGTATACTATCTCAAGACAATGCACAATATGGAAGTAGAATAAGTCTAACTTCTTCTAAAAACAGAGAAGGGGTTGACGCAGAGTTTAGTTGGCTACCTTACAGCTCCAGCAACTTACTGTAGGCTCAGTTCCTAGTTCACTATCCATTTGAAAAGTAAGTTCACCCTCCAACTCGTAGGTCATATGTCATTTTCTGTGCTCTCTTCCTACTTCCTAAAGACACATACATAAAAGTATGTTGGAGTAAATGACATCTTTAAATGGACTGTGGCAGGAATGAGCTGTCACCTTGTCATGGCATAGCATCTGTCTTATACACAAATATATTGGAACAGGCTACCTCTTCCCACAGTTCTATAATAAAAAATCATGTTCTGAAAATGGATGGGTGGAGATTTAAAACACAGGAAGGGCAAATGACTTGCTAAGAGTAGTACAGCCAGTTAGAAGTGAGGGTTATGGTCTACTGTCCAATCACAGAGGCACCGAGCCAAACCAGTTTAATAATTTACTGAATCATAAAGACAGATGGTGTGAGTTAATATTCAATTATCCCCCGTATGATAAGAATCAACACCTGTGACCTAAATTGCTAATAAATGGAAAGGAGCATGGCCCCATAGTCATCTCATGACTTAAAATGCAACATAATAGGCAGGAAAAAAAAATCTGTGTCCCAAATATGAGCAGAACTGTGAAGGACCTTGAAAACAGCAAACAGCTGCTCTCTGTAATCGTCAGATCATTGTATGAGTCTGTGGACCACTGGGGCACATACAGCTGTCCTAACCTGACACACACAGGCAGAGACACGAAGTTGCCACACAGCACACATTTTATTCACATGGGAAAGCACTCTTTCTCTGCTCCCCAATAGCCTTTCCTGTTTCTTCTTCTCCGCTTCCACTCCTCTCCCAGCAAGCTTCGCCCACCTCTTCCCAACTCTGGCTCTCTGAATGGAGTGAGACAGCTCCTTTTATGCTGGCCCAGGGAGTGTTCCAGGTGGATCATTAATCGGACCTGGAATCACTCCCAGGTGTGGTGCAAGTCCAAAGTAGGGCTCTGCAGCTTCCCATGGCGGCCCCCATGGAACCCAACAGGGCTGTGCCAAACTCCAACTTCCAGTGTAACCTGCGGGAATCCATGGTACCATTGCCCTAAAACATCCCGGGGGAGGTAGTGCCTTGCAAGATGCCCTCTACCCCAGTCCTACCATCCAGCTGATTAATGTTTTCGTGGCCGCCCGTCACAAAGTCGCTTCATAAATGAACCGAAATCATCTATTTAACTATAACTACATGGCAAATGTAACACTTGCCTGTGATTCTGTTACACCAGTGCACTCAAACCAAACACGTTATCTAGTGCCTAGAAAATGAAAATACACCCACTCTGTATCATATAAGAAGTGAAATATACATCCAATTATTTTTGAACTCGCTTAAACTGAATGTTTCATGTTATCTCAAACTTCCATAGACTAGGGGTCACTTCCTTGTCTATGCTATTGGGACACAGTAGGCCAGAGCATAGCCTAAATTCATCAGGCACAATTTAGGAAACAACACTGAATGAGTTACCATTCCACTGCAGAGCACACTCACACACACACACCCTAACTCAAAATGGGTCAATTTAAAGCTTTCAGTTAACCTAACCTTCATGTCCATGAGATATGGAAAGAGAATAGAAGTCCATGGAGAAAATGCATTTAGTAATATGGAGAAAGTGCAGATCTCTCACTGAGAGAAACCACGCTACAGTTTAAACATAAGCTCATGCTTGTCTTATTACAAATAGGTGTAACAATGTCACTTGTGATTTTGTGGACTGTTAATGGACCAGTTGGCACTGAACAACTTCAGGAAAGGGTGGCTTCAATATAGAAAGTAAACAATGGCTGAAGAGGGAAAAAAAATAACTGGTGGTTCTCCTTGTTGCTTCAGTTTTTCCACCCTCTTCCTACACATATAATGTTCTAGATTCATTGCCGATATTGCAGTTTCATTGGAAACCATTAGAGACAGGGGGCTCTTGAAGGTACAAAAGTACACTGATCCACTGATGACTTGGGTACTAGTGGCCTGCTGGGCAGTACTGTTGGTTATTCACTTCTCCAGTTACTTTAACAGCCATTTTTTGGGAGTGAGTGACTTTTAATCATATTATACTACATTATATACACACATACAGTAAATATATATATATATATATATATATATATATATATATATATATATATATATACTGTATATACACACACACACAATATATACATATACATATATATACATATACATACATATACATACATATACATATATATATACATATACATATACATACATACATACATACATACATACATACATATATATATATATATACATATCCATCCATTTTCCAACCCGCTGAATCCGAACACAGGGTCACGGGGGTCTGCTGGAGCCAATCCCAGCCAACACAGGGCACAAGGCAGGGAACCAATCCTGGGCAGGGTGCCAACCCACCACAGGACACACACACAAACACACCCACACACCAAGCACACACTAGGGCCAATTTAGAATCGCCAATCCACCTAACCTGCATGTCTTTGGACTGTGGGAGGAAACCGGAGCGCCCGGAGGAAACCCACGCAGACACGGGGAGAACATGCAAACTCCACGCAGGGAGGACCCGGGAAGCGAACCCGGGTCTCCTAACTGTGAGGCAGTAGCGCTTCCACTACGCCACCGTGCTGCCCCTATATATATATATATATATATATATATATATATATATATATATAAATAAATAAATTATGTCAACACTTCAATAAAATAAGGATTGTTTTAGTTCAAATCCATGGTGGTGGCTTACAGAGCCAAAATTATTAAAATTTTGTTATTGTCCAAAAACGTATGGACTTCACTGTGTATGTATACTGTATATACTGTACATATATACACTATATACAGGCAGAGTGGTAGCTCTGAGGCTAAAGACCTGCACTGGCAATCGGAAGGTTGCCGGTTGAAATCCCGTAAATGCCATGAGAGATTCCACTCCGTTGGGCCCTTGAGCAAGGCCTTTAACCAGCAATTACTCCGTCCGTTGTATGGCGTTAAACTGCATCCATACACACAGGTGAGTACAGAGTTACAGTGGCATCTACTTATATTTATATTTATTTATATTCTGCAGATTCAAGCAAATACATAAAATTAAAAAAAGTTTTCCTTTCCACTAAACTTAAATTAGCTTTCATCTAACAAAGTCATTTTTCTTTTTTACTTATAAAACAAAGCAATTAGTTTGGACATGAACAATGACAACTAAATAGATTTATTTGTAAATGTCAAGTCATGCAGCCAAACAATAAGACAAACCATAATATCCTACAATCCACTGCAATACCAGATCCCCACAAGCCACTTTTCCTACTCCTGAGCTGCCACAACTAAGTCCACTGACTCTGTTACACTGGATCTATTGTGTGCGCTTCATTGATATTTTGGTTACACTTAAGAACAGACGCTTTAGGGGTTGATTTAGTGTACCTATTAGTCATTTATTGCCACATAACATAGACTAAGCTTTGTTTTATTATCTTATTACATAGTGGTAAGTTACCAATAGTTGCACTTTAGACAATCCCTATTGTGAAGTGTTTATTTGGGCATGTATAGCACCAGTTACTGTATAAGTGGTAATGTATTGCTAAATAGCAGTAGATTACTAATAGATAGGCAGCCCTTTTCTAAAGTGTTTGAAACTACCTTAAGTTTTGCTGCTCTGCATTGGCAACTTTTCCATTCTTTGTAAGCTTTCACAATGCATGAGGCCCCATGTATGGCATTTAAGCAGTACCCCAATAAGGGTAAACCGCTAATGATGACTTAAATGTACAATGATATCCAACTAAAAACAAAGCAGCACTCTTTCACATGTGAAACCAATACAAAGAAGGCTAGGAAATCAAGTTTGATCATTTCCAGAACAAAGTGCAAAATATTCATAAAAAAAGAATGCTGGGAAGACAGGAGGTGTCTGTTTTCACCACAGGAAGCAAGTGAATGTGAAGGCAAACAGACAAAGCTCAGCCTGTGTCTCTTTAATGAAAGTGAGGTCAGTCACTCTCAAGCCGGCTTGCACCTGGGACACCAAAGAGAGTGCCGGCCCACAAGTCTCCAGGAGCCAAGGACCACTCAGCATCTGGCTACTCTTTTGGAAATGTGAGGCCCTTATGCCTTTGAGATTTTTTATCAGATAAGTTGTGAGCCCAGATGTGGCACTGCGTGTTTAATAAAAGCAGCCAATATTTATCAGTATTTTTTGGGGGGCACATGAGCAAAAATTCTTGGATTTCGCAATTTATTATTTAGCTGTTTTTCTAACAGAGACGCTGTGCATCATTACAATGAATAGAAACAAGGATCTGTCCATTTTTGTAACTCTCTTATTCTACTAGCATTGTGCGGAGCCAAAGCTTTTTCCAAGATCAAAGGAGGTGAGGTAACATCAAGCCTTAGACAAGACACTTCTTTAGCAATAGCTTTGAATTATTCATGAATGGATAATCAATTGAAAGCATTAGCTTTGTATTCTAAATATATTTTAAAAATTCAGCTGCACATAATGCCTTTTCAGACCCATGACCTTTGCAGTCACCACCACTCAGCTAGTGGATTTTGAACAACCCTTGCTGTCTGCCACAGTCATTTGCACTACAGAATTTTGACATGATCCAACAGTCCTCAACCTAAAATTGCCTGGTGGTAGTCAATTTATACAATTACTTCCAGCTGAGTATATCAACAAATAAGACTTTGCAAGACTAGGATTGAGGTTATCCTTAGAGCCTTTGTTCATTTCCTCCAAGCTTCTCATTGCAAAAGTAGCATACAAATGACTTGAAGCCACAATCAAAGTAAACTCAGCATTAAGTCATGATCATATGCAGTGAAAGCTGAAGGGCAATTCTGCAGCTGAACTTGCTTTGCAGGTGAACCATCCAAGAAATCAAGGCCGAAGAAACAGGAGTGACATAACCTACAGATATTATAAAAACAGTTTAGTACCAGAGCCTTACCCGGAACCATTGGGCACAAGGTAAAAGCCAACCTTGAAGTGCCAGTCCATGGCAGGGCCCATTTATGTACAGACCCACACACACTCACATAGTGGCAATTAAAAACTGCCCATTAAATGAACATCCATGAATTTGGGATATGGCAGAAAACAAGGAAGTCCCTGAAGAAAATGCCACACAAATACAAAGAGAGTCTGCAGACAAAGAGAAACCAGTCCACCCAGGACACTGCAGTCACCACAGAATATCAATGGGAATACAGTAATCCCTCGCTATATTGCGCTTCACCATTCGCGGCTTCACTCTATCACGGATTTTATATGTAAGCATATTTAAATATATATCGCAGATTTTTTGCTGGTTCGCGGATTTCTGAGGACAATGGGTCTTTTAATTTCTGGTACATGCTTCCTCAGTTGGTTTGCCCAGTTGATTTCATACAAGGGACGCTATTGGCAGATGGCTGAGAAGCTACCCAGCTTACTTTTGTTTCTCTCTCTCTCTTGCGCTGACTTTCTCTGATCCTGACGTAGGGGGATTGAGCAGGGGGGCTGTTCACACACCTAGACAATACAGACGCTCGTCTAAAAATGCTGAAAGAGTTGCTACCTTCTGTATGCAGCTGCTTCGTGAAGCGACATGCTGCACAGTGCTTCGCATACTTAAAAGCTCGAAGGGCACGTATTGATTTTTGACTGTTTTCCTCTGTCTCTCTCTTTCTCTCTCTCCCTGCTCCTGACGGAGGGGGTGTGAGCTGCCGCCTTCAACAGCTTTGTACCGGCGGTGCTTCGCATACTTAAAAGGCAAACAGCCCTATTGATTTGTTTGGTTTTCTCTCACTTTCTGACATTCAGTGCTCCTGACGCGCACTCCTTTGAAAAGGAAGATATGTTTGCATTCTTTTAATTGTGAGACGGAACTGTCATCTCTGTCTTGTCATGGAGCACAGTTTAAACTTTTGAAAAAGAGACAAATATTTGTTTGCAGTGTTTGAATAACGTTCCTGTCTCTCTACAACCTCCTGTGTTTCTGCGCAAATCTGTGACCCAAGCATGACAATATAAAAATAACCATATAAACATATGGTTTCTACTTCGCGGATTTTCTTATTTCGCGGGTGGCTCTGGAACGTAACCCCCGCGATGGAGGAGGGATTACTGTACAAGAAGAGAATACGCAAAACACTCTGTCCGGGAATTAACCTGAAGCCCATCCACACAACCCACTGTGCCACCATGCCGCCTAACATTTAAAAACATGCTTGAAGTGTGAGCACACAACTCTCTGCTAAGAGGTAGAGTGAGAACAGCACGGTTGACACAGAATTTTTTTTTTGTTCTTCTGTCAGTTTCTATGAGCACTGAGGGCACATGGTTCGACAATTCAAAAAAGAAAAGCAACAAGGCCAAAGGTCAAGGTTCAAGCCCTAGGGACGTCTGCCACATTTTGACGAAGGAGTGACAACACCCAGAAATAAACTGCAGAACTCCACTTTTTAAAAATCATCATCTTCGTAATTTAAAAACTATCATCACAGAATTTATAGAGAGTGTGAAAGCTGGGCCTCCACTAATGAGTCACCAAGCACGGTCATTTGCCGAGGCCAGCTTTTCGGGATCTCTTTAGACAAAGTGGAACTAAGCTGGGGTTGGGGGGAGATCTTGCCTTTCCTTGTTTTTCTTTACACGTTTCAGCAACAAAAGCTCAATTCCGCTGGGCTTAAAATAAAAAAAAAAAAAAAAAAATCCCCCCAGCTAGCACCGCTCACCCTCTGCTGTGAATGAAGCCCAGCCTCAGACAATCAAGCAGGGCGGGATGCCATTCATAGCAAACCCCTCAGTCTTCATTCAATCCCTGGCAACCAGAATGACCTCACAGCGGAAGAGTATATGGATTACCTCTCCTTCCTCGCAATTAGCATTTCTTTTACATTAGTGCAACACAAATTGCAAAGACAAGAAAGCACATGTGCCAATCTGAGGTTTACAGAAATCAAAACGAATGAATAATCTACTACCAAGAGGACCTTGTGACTGACTGCTTTATTTAAAACGCTCTTGGAAAAGGTTAAAAATAAATAAAATGCAAGCCAGCACAAGAGTGACGAGAAGCAGATCAAATGACAAAGTGGCAGTGTCACAACTTATGACAGCAGCCTAAAGGGGGTGGGGGGGATTGGACGTGGGGTTGAATGTGTACTTTAAAAAAACGTGAACACACTGCCATAACTCACGAATTGTACAGATCCTTTATCAGAGTCTATAATGAACAGCAGGCTGGCACTTAAAAGCTCACCTAGAAACACTTGAATAAGCTGTTTGCAAAGGAAGAGTGATCAAAATGGTGATATAAAGGAACCAGGCTGCTCCCAGAAGAGATGTACACAAGTGAAATGGGGTCTACTTTTAGACAGAGAGAAAGCTTTGAAGTCAACAAAAGACCTGGGACCCCAGGATTGATGCACTTCTTCAAGTAAGGAGGCTGATGATCTGTTGCAAAACAACAAGTTGGTGACTTAATGAGCAAATTAACTCTGCAATCTGCTATTACTTCACAACTTTGTGTTTGGTGCAAATGTAACTATAACACCTAATGGCACTTTCAACGTGGAAAATTGTATGTTGTCAGCATTTTTAGTTTCAAATTCGTCTACAGGTCTAAGTTTGTCAGTTTGACAGGTAACACTAAAGTGTGTCTGTACACCAAACAACAGGCTGACCTCCTGATTGAAGAGTGTCCTTGTCTTGATTTTCGTCTAGCAACGGTAAACTTACACCAAAGACATACCATAATGTTGAGTAGCAATGCTAAAATTGGCTGTGTGGGTTTGTGTGGGAATGTATCCTGCAAAAAATATCACCCATTAGGTTTGCAAAAAAAAAAAAAAAAAGCCTGAACTGCCAAAAGTGTGTTCAGAAAAACTGATAAAAGTTAAACACTTATTACTGAACCTGCTTAGGCCATTTTGTAAGTAAAGGGTGGGCACTTGAATGAATGGTGATTTCAATAAACTGAATATTACAGTGAGCATGTGAGAGATACTGGGAAGCACGTGTACACACTTAAACACACATACTGTATACTAATTGAGAAACTAAACAGGATAAGTCTTAACCCACTGATTACATAATGGATTCAGGATGTTCTTTTAAATCATTTGCTGATAGTCAAAGTACAGGACACTTTTTCAAAGGTCTTTCTTTCAAATAATGGGGTCTACTCAAGGTTTTGCTCTGTCTTCTTCGCTATTTATGCACTATACTAGTGACCTGAGACAGAACAATAGCTGTTATTCCATTATCAAGTATGGTGACAGGACGCATATCTGGAGAGAATGAAAGTAATTACGTTAATCAAGTTAGTAGGTTGGTATAATAATAACTGTCTTTCATTGAACTTTAAAAAGTCTAAGGGGCAACACTTTAGTTCAAGTACTATAAAAGTGCATCTATTACTCATTTACTCATTTGTAACAAGACGTTAGACACTTTGGATCATCTTTGGATCATCATAACGCTTACGAAGCACCAGTGTAGGATTTACTCATCTCTGCAATGGGATCTACTGACATAACATCACTTTGGAGTGGTCTCAGGTGGCTTAATAGAAACATTTCTTTTGATATTACATATTGAGCATGACACCTCTGAATCCTTCATACAGGTGGAATCCCGTTGTAACGAAATTCATGGGTCCATAAAAATATTTCATTATAATGGAAATTTTGTTACAACAAATAAGAGGAAAAAATGTATACTATTGTGACCAGGGTCACCGGCGATTCACCATCTGTAACGGCAGAGGTGCAAGGACAGCTCCGTATCTGCTCTACTGCGTCACACTGCGGAACATGTTTGTCACACGATGCTTAGAACATTTAACACCCAACCTCGACTCTTTCTGTCTCTTGTGCAACTATGTGATCCAAGCTTGACAAAGCCTGTATAAAAAAAAAACAGTGCTTCTTAAACTGCAAACATATTTTATTTGAAAATTTAAATTAGATGTAACTTTTTTTGTTTTTATAAAAACACAGGTATACAGTAAGTATAGAATGAAAAGGAGATGTTAGATGCAACTTATTTTTTATAGAAATACAAATGCAGTTGTAATGTTCTTTTTTGTTTTCGTTCAGATTTCAAAGGCCAATCTTTAACTTTGTCTTCTATTTTATGCAATCCTTCAAAATTGTTGACAGCACTTAAGGTGAACTTCTGAAAGCTTTCACCACATCATTTTTCTTCATTCTGGAATCAACTTTTTCCGGGATTGTTAATTTTTCTTCAAGCATAAAACTGATGCTGTTTCTCACCTTTTTTTGTTCGTGAAACTACCCACATGAGTGTTCGGTGGAGCACTGACAGAGAACTCGGCTATGGGTATGATGTGTTGCCTACAGTCGCTCCGAGTCTCGCCAAGACTTTCTGAAACAGGAAATTTCACAACAGACTGTCACTTTCTTTTGGTTTAACAAGAAAAAGACAGCCTGTTCCAGGTTTCCCAAGACTTGGCGAAAGTGTAGGTACAGCATAAAATTTTTTTTTTGTGTTGCATTATTATCTTCAGTGGCCATTTCTGGTCGAAAAAACGTTTATTATATTGAAATTTACATTTTGTTAAGACTAAATCCGTTTAACAGGATGTTGTATGAACGTGTGTCCAGGCCAACAAAGAGGATTCGTTATTCTGAAAATTTCATTACTTCAGTATTCGCTATAACAGGATTTGACCTCCATTTTACCAAGTCATTTTACCATCATATCAATATGCCACACTGAACAGAGATGAATAACCGGCTACTGATGTTTTATAAATGTTATGAAGACCAAAAACCGCCTTTGTTGTGGTCTTTATACATAACAGTATTTGAGCAATAGACACATTTTTGCAGTACCTAAACTAAAGTGATACCAACTAAACAAATTATATTTGATTTTAAGAAGTAGAAATTCCTCATTATTCATAGGATGAGGTAGAAACAGTGACTGAATATAAACTCTTAGAAACTCACTTAAATAATAATCTAAATTGGAATCTACTGTATAATAAAACGTTAAGATCAGTGAGTTTGTCTTGTTCCTCAGAGCAATCAGATTGAAAGAGGAAGTGCGAGTGTAAGGCACGTGAGGAAGAGTAAAGGCATAGGAGACATTCTGAGTGTTGCCTTCAACAGTGGGGAGTATAAATGCAGAAACCTCAACAATAATGACAGTCTGAGAAGCAGTCTTTACAGAAATAATCTGGACAGAGACAGCACCGGTCAAGAGAGGCTCAGACACTCAGAGATTGTACATGATATTTTTCGACAGGTAAAGTGGCAAGTATTAATATACACAAAAATGTATTCTAAATACAATTAGAGCATATTTTTCCTCAATAAACTTAGACCTCTGAAAACAGATGGAGGTTGCATGCTGTCCTTTTATAACCGTGTGATTCAGTCCAGTATCACATTCAGGTACATCACCTTGTCTGACATATCACTGTTTAAACAAAACTCCAGCAGATTTCCAGATATGCAGCCACATGATTGCAGCTGATATGAACAACTTGATAACATGTGTGTCACAAGTAGACAATAAAGACACTAGAAATTAACTCAGCTAATGACAGACGCTAACTATATGGAGAACTTTCAGTAAATTAGGGGAGAGATGTGCTTTAAAGATCCCTGCAAACCTCCAGAAATTCCTTCATTACTATGCCGTATGGCTTTCAATGAGAACTATCAGAGGTAACAATTTTAGAGTTTTTCAAATATATTGTGTAACTAAGTAAAACAAACTTTCAAAACATTAGAAGTAATTTACAAGGCATTGTTTTCAAATTTCAGAATTTGTATGTTAGCTTTTAACCTGTTGTCTGTACGTGTTTTAATTTTTGTCCATTTAGGATGCAGCTGAGAAAGCCAATTTCACACACTCACATTATATATCGCTCTAAAGGAAAAGGAGGATGGACTGAATATACAAGCAGCACAGCAGTGCACTGGTTAACGCTATAACCTCATGGAATCAATTTCCATATATAGTCTGCACATTTTCGCTGTGGCCCTTGTAGAAAAGGCGCTATATAGGCGCCTGACCCGGCACAGAAGGACACAGAGGCACGTATAAAGCACAAGGACTTTTATTTTTCTTCATCCGTGGGCACACGTCTTCCCCGTGACCCACAGGCAATACACAGTCCCAAAACACTCTTTTCCACACTACACAACAATCCTTCCTTTTCACCACCACTCCTCCACAAGCATTGTCTCCTTCCTCCCAACTCTGGCTCTCTGAGTGGTGGTGGCTGGCCCTTTTTATAACCCTCCCGGAAGCATTCCAGGTGCTTGAACTCCTGGTTCTAATTGCACTTCTGGGTGAGGCTGAAGATTCGACTAGCCGGGCTGCAGACTCCATGCAGCTCACCCTAGCGGCCATCCGAGCCCCCAACCAGGCTGTGGAGGAATCCATCTCTCATGGAGCCATGCGCCAGGATGGGGAGTCATCGTCTGCCAGGGAGGCTGCCACCAAGCGTCCCGGGGGAGGTATTGAACTGTCCATGGCTGCTCCCCCGGAACCGATGCAGCAGGGGCGTCCCTGCCGGGCATGGGACCCGGCTGTCCATTACACCATTTACATTATCCTATTGATCCACTAGTTTTCTTCCTACATCCCAAAATATGTATAGGTTAGATTATATGGCAACTATGCAAGTTCAAGAGTACGTGCATGTATGAATATTATGTGAAGAACTGACGTCCTATACAGAGCTGGATCTTGCCTTCCAATCAGTGCTGCTGAAGGACTCCAGGACCCCACCACTATGAATTACATTGAGAATGTTATATAACTGGAAACAGGATTTGAACCTATGATGATTGAGGCTGCAATGCTATCCACTATATGCATAAACAAATACATCAAATTAGGCAAATCATATCAGTGGGACAAGTTACCAGTTAAATTGTTAAGCTAAAATGCAAAGCTTTGGTACAGTAAGAAACCAAGACACTAGTTTATCCTGTTCAGGGTCATAGTAGCCACTGGTTACCAAGAAGTATTGGGAAAAAGGAAAAAAAAAAAAAAACAACCAGTCCCTCAGAGAGCTCACTCACATTTAAGGGGCTAAACAAACTCACCTGCAGTCTTTGGGGTGCAGAGAAAAAAAAACAGGGAACCTGGAGAACATTCCTAACTTTTATAACATGCACTTCGAATTGGACTATGTACGGTGTATATTTACAAATGTAAAAAAACTAAATTAGCACACAGAACACCATTCACTGTGTACATATATCACTTAGGTATTAAGGCCCACAACAGTAATAATTCATATAAATTGTTTATACAGTCATATGAAAAAGTTTGGGAACCCCTCTCAGCCTGCATAATAATTGACTCTACTTTCAACAAAAAAGATAACAGTGGTATGTCTTTCATTTCCTCGGAACATCTGAGTACTGGGGTGTTTTCCGAACAAAGATTTTTAGTGAAGCAGAATTTAGTTGTATGAAATTAAATCAAATGTGAAAAACTGGATGTGCAAAAATTTGGGTACCCTTGTAATTTTGTTGATTTGAATGCATGTAACTGCTCAATGCTGATTACTTGCAATACCAAATTGGTTGGATTAGTTCATTAAGCCTTGAACTTCATAGACAGGTGTGTCCAATCATGAGAAAAGGTATTTAAGGTGGTCAGTTACAAGTTGTGCTTCCCTTTGACTTTCCTCTGAAGAGTGACAGCATGGGATCCTCAAAGCAACTCTCAAAAGATCTGAAAACAAAGATTGTTCAGTATCATGGTTTAAGGGAAGGCTACAAAAAGCTATCTCAGAGGTTTAAACTGTCAGTTTCAACTGTAAGGAATGGAATCAGGAAATGGAAGGCCACAGGCACAGTTGCTGTTAAACCCAGCAGGTCTGGCAGGCCAAGAAATATACAGGAGCGGCATATGCACAGGATTGTGAGAATGGTTACAGACAACCCATAGATCACCTCCAAAGACCTGCAAGAACATCTTGCTGCAGATGGTGTAACTGTACATCGTTCTACAATTCAGCGCAATTTGCACAAAGAACATCTGTATGGCAGGGTGATGAGAAAGAAGCCCTTTCTGCACTCATGCCACAAACAGAGTCACTTGTTGTATGCAAATGCTCATTTAGACAAACCAGATTCATTTTGGAATAAAGAGCTTTGGACAGATGAAACAAAAAATGAGTTATTTGGTCACAACAAAAAGCGCTTTGCATGGTGGAAGAAGAACACCGCATTCCAAGAAAAACACCTGCTACCTACTGTCAAATTTGGTGGAGGTTGTGGGGTTATGTGGCTAGTTCAGGGACTGGGGCCCTTGTTAAAGTCGAGGGTTGGATGAGTTCAACCCAATATCAATAAATTCTTCAGGATAATGTTCAAGCATCAGTCACAAAGTTGAAGTTACACAGGGGTTGGATAGTCCAACAAGACAATGACCCAAAACACAGTTCAAAATCTACAAAGGCATTCATGCAGAGGGAGAATTACAATGTTCTGGAATGGCCGTCACAGTCCCCTGACTTGAACATCATCGAAAATCTATGGGATGATTTGAAGCAGGCTGTCCATCAAATTGAACTGAACAGGAGAGATTTTGTATGGAGGAATGGTCAAAAATACCTCCATCCAGAATCCAGACACTCATCAAAGGCTATAGGAGGCATCTAGAGGCTGTTATATTTGTAAAAGGAGGCTCAACTAAGTATTGATGTAATTTTTCTATTGGGGTGCCCAAATTTATGCACCTGCCTAATTTTGTTATGATGCATATTGCATATTTTCTGTTAATCCAATAAACTTAATGTCACTGCTGAAATACTACTGTTTCCATAAGGCATGTCATATAATAAAAGGAAGTTGCTACTTTGAAAGCTCAGCCAATGATAAACAAAGATCCAAAGAATTAAGAGGGGTTCCCAAACATTTTCATATGACTGTATTTAACTTGAATGTGATTTAGCATTATATTAAATTTAATATATGTTTATACAGTGCTCTCCATTGAGTTCAAGAGCAGAGCATTTACACGCCTAATACAATACAATAAACAAAAATAAAAAAGTAATAAATAAATTATATATATATATATATATATATATATATATATATATATATATTATTCACGGCATTCGAAGTCTGTGTCACAATCTGATAGTGTGGGTGGTTACCTACCAGGCACTTTGCATTTATTTGACAGTAAACTATTTTCAAACCATATATATATATATATATATGGAAGAGAAGGTCTGTGATACGGTTTGCATATTTGCTATATATTGCCTTTGATTCTTGTAAGTCTAAGCATTATCCTCTGATGAAGGCCCCTGGTAGGGGCTGAAAGCTCAGGAATGAAAACTACTTTATGATACGTGATTCATTTTCTCCCTTTGTGGATCTCCAGCTGCAAATAAATAAATAAATAAATACATAAATAAATAATGTTATGAAGCCAGCAAATTCAGTGTCTATGAGGGCTATCCAGGCAGCATCTGGTGCAAGGGAGGAACTCCATCAGAGGACACACACACACACACGTACACACACACACACATAAATGGCCAATGTAGAGTCGTCAGTCATTTTAATCTGCATTATTTTTGAGGATGTGGCAGTGAAATCTGCAGCATGCAGGCAATAACCGGAAACAGGATTTGAACCCAGAATGATGGATCAATGAGGTTGCATTGCTATCCACTCTATGCATAAACAAATACATCAAACTAGGCAAATTATATGATAAAAACATCAACTTCATTGCCATTTTCAAACACAAACGCACAGACAAACTCAGAAAGGACCACAATGGTTACATCAGTACAGACTGTTAGCTGTACTAAATATCCATCTATCTGTCCATTTTTGCACTTGTCTGCCCAGTAAAAAGAGAGGCAGTCTATCCAGCTAGCTTTGGGCACAAGTTGGAAACCAGCCTTGGACAGGACACCAGTACACTGCAGGACCAATTTAGATTCACCAATTAACCTAACTCAACTAAGTTTAAAATATAGGAGGAAAACACCACACAGACAAAAACTGGACAGGTACTTGAACATAGGACTTTGGAGCTGCGAGTGCTCCATACTGTGCCACTGTACTGCACCACTTTTTAAAAGTTATTTGAGTATGGGAAAGGCATTATATAAATAAAATGTATTAGTATTATTACTAAAATTTTTCAGCTAACTGATTACTTTCAGTTACTTAGTCAAGGATATCTCCTTGTCAGCCTTAGCTGTCAATGAAAGATCTATTTTAAATGTTACATCACTTCATCAGTGAATTAAAAGAGATCCGATGTACTCACCATCTTATAAACTGAAAACAAGAATCACCCTAGAATTATCATCACCCCTTTAAGAAAGCATTCTGTTTTCTAAATTGCTAAACACTCAAGTCAAACATTTAGGAAGTGATTTTGTGCACTTAGTTAACAAAAGCATACACATAAAGTAAAACCATTGAAAAAAGTAATATGACAATATATAAAACTTCAGACACACAACTTTAAGATGCTCAAATCAAGCAGCTATAAGGTTATATTGAGGGAGCCACAGAAGGAAGCAATACATACATACATAAAAACTAAATTAATAAATAAACCTTCCTCAATTCAAGCTTGTAGAAAGTCACCGCATTATAAAATGAAATGTTCTGATTATTTCAGCTACAAAGATCAGGTGACAGCAAAAGGACATGGTGATAAAATGATGGTGCTGTCAAAGTCCACTATGCTGACATCTTAACTAGTCTGATGTCCCAACTGCTGAAGTTACTAAATAACTGAATATAATTGAGGTGACTTGCCTAGAAAAATAAATAAAAAATGCTCAGTGTCTGCTTCTGGCTGTATGGTGATTGAAGACTGTGCGTGCTGAGAACAGGTATGAGTAAGTATGCCCTGTAATGGACTAGCATTCTCTCCAGCGTTTGTTCCAGATCATGTACCAGATCACTTTGTGATGGGTCACAGTTCTGTTGGAATAAGCGAGTTCTGATAAAAATGAATGAATGATACAGAAATGAGCAGCTTCCTGGTTAACCCACTTTTGGAGTTGCTGAGGGCAGAGCAGGGCACACTTTAGTACACATTCACAAAATGCAGAGGAAAGCCATCCATCTATTTTCTAAATACATTTTCCCATTGCTAGCTCCTTGGCAGTGATTGATATCACTAATTATGCCTACAGCTCCCTGTTATCGTATAAGAAATGCAATGTAATAAGCAGGTTCAGGAAACTAACATGAGTTTGAGAATGTAATGTACTATAATACAGCAATAGTAACTTGATTTACTATGCATAGCACCTATATCCCATATAACTGCTTAAAAACCAAAAATGTAAAAAGTATATAAGTAAAACTTATATAAAGATAAGTTTAGAGGTTTTGAAGATAATTAATCTTAAATCTTACTTTAGAAATGAAAGAGAAAGTAGGGCTCATTTTTCACACCCTGTTTCTCCATTACAGGAGGTACCTGGCAGCACTGGGCACAAAAGAGAAAACAGACCAACAGGCCATCACAGAGCGCACTGATACATACACACATTGAGTAAATTTAAGGTCTTCAGTTACCCTCAAAGGCACATCTTTTGGGAGAAAACGAAAAAAATGAAGACTCAGTCATGGCAAGGACATGTAAGCTCCAGGCAGGCACCAAGCCCCGGAGCCTAGAACTGTGATGCAGAAGACACATATTTTTTATATATATAATTGCTCCATTCCCCTGACTAAACATGAATAATAAAACTTTTAAGATAAATAAATTATATGAAATGAGCTTTTCAAATGAAATTTAAAACTACACATATTAGGAAAGTCTCTTTTGTACTTGGGTAGAACATAGCACCACTATTCCTAAACCATTTAATATAACCAACCAAACAAACCAAGAGAGACTTAACATTGATTCTAAAAGTCACAAGAAACCAGTGCAGCGTGGCTAGGACAGAAGTGACATGTTCCATTTTTGCTCAGCCTTGTCAATAATTGTACAGACGATTATAGTTTGATTTGGCGTCTGTCAATTGATTTTTAGGCAAGCCATTAAAGAGCGCAATGCAGCAGTCAGCTCTACTGGCATCAAAAGCAAGCCCCAGATTCTTGGCAGCCATGAAATCTAACAAAAGCTCTCGCTTTGGCTAGGTGCCCGAGATTTTAACATGGAAATGGATATAAATATTTTATATCATACAAATGGGAACAAAATGAGATACATGAACTGGATGGTTTTGACCCATTTGTAAATTCTTTTAAAAATTATAACTATGCTAAGAATAATGTCGACTGTGTGTTATGTTAAGTTATGTAACTAAAAATGAGGTAAGACAGGGGATAACTTTGCTGGCTGTTCCTAGATCTGAATCCTACATATTAGGCTAGGTAGTGATTCGAGTGTGGATGTGAGCATGAGTAGGCCTTGTGATGGCCAGGTGCCTGCCCAGAGGTGGTTGCTATCAGGATTGATTCTGGTCCAGCATTAGGAATTAGGTTTGCAAATATTATTTATGAATTGGCATTCAAATATTGAGGTCCAGGCCAATTTATTAAAAGGGTGCAGTCGTATGATTCTTCTGTGTCTGTGTGGATTTTCCTCCACAAACTTCATTTTTTTCCTCACACCTCAAAGACAACTAGTAACATGAAATTAGACCGACGTGAATGTGTGTTAGGGGACACTCACATGCCATTTTCAAGGATGGTTACTCCTTTATTTCCTAATGTAGCCAGGAAAAGCAATCCTAAACATAAGATTAAATGAATTAAGAATATGAATAGTTTGAAATCCTCACATGAAGAAAGTACATTCTGCTATCCAAGGGCAAGCATTTTGGTGGGACATCATGTTGTTGTGGAGAGCAACCCCAATATCTTTCCATCCATCAGTTGTTAACTGTTTACAGCAGTGTCTCCCAAGTTCTAGAGGTGTAATGTCAAGATAATGTACCACTCACTCTGTAGGCATATCATAAAGTACAAATGAAATGATGGACATAAAACTTAAATGGCTATCCACCATCACATAGTCACTGGAATTCAGTGTTTGTTTGTTTTTTTTTTGTTTTGTTTTGTTTTTTTTAACACTGTGGGCAAGGAAACTTGAAGCAAAAGTGTTTCAGATGTTAATGTGTTGGGTCTAAAATCAGGAATGTCCACAGATAAAAAGCAATTACAGAAGGCCACCACCTCAGAGCTTTGTATAACTTTAATTGTACTCATTCTTGAGACCCCTACACTTCACCTACAAGAGCCTAGTACCTACCCTTCAGTGTCTGGCAGGTTATCTGTCCAGTGAAGATAAAGTCCATTTCCTCAAATTTCCATATAAGGAAGGGGCCATCAGAAAAATCATTTAAAATCTCTTAAGTCCCCACATGTCCAATGAGCTAAAACACTCACCTGCTAGAAGAACAGGGGCAGTGGAATAAAAGAATCAAGACAGAGGATGACAAAATGGTGAAGAGAGCAAGATGCCTGGCCCCAGAATAAGTTTAGTCAGTGATTACAGGGTTTCATTTATAAGTGGACAGCTGAATGTATTGCCTTTGATTGTTGGATTTTTATGCCACCCTTAAAATACTACCATACATCAGAAAATATTTGGCCAAAAATAGCATAAAATTGCACGCTTAGTATATAGCTGAAGGAGTACACGTGCCAAATTTTTCGGACAAATATGTGAAACTGCTTTCATTGCTCTCCTGCACTGGTTATGGATGACAGCACCTACTGTTTTATAGGGAATAAGAGGTGCATCAAATTCCATTCAATTGTGGCCACACAAAAACAATTTTGGAGAGAGTGTGTGTACACAATATTTAGAAAATTGTACTGGTTTAAATAATGGCCCTGGGGCTAAGGATGGTATCTGGAAGGCTGCTGGTTCAAATTCCGTTACTGCCATAATGGATCCTACTCTGTTGGGCCCTTGAGCAAGGACCTTAGCCTGAACATTGCCCCAGGGGCACTGTATAATGGCTGACCCTGCACTCTGACCACCAAAGGTCAAGACAATTTCCCCTTGTGATTAATAAAGTACCCTAAGTTCTTGTCAATAAGCCGCGGCTTATCTAAGGAAAAAAGTTGTGAAAATGAAAAAATAGAATATCGGCTTATACATAAGTCCGGCTTATACATCCATCGCGGGGGTTGCGTTCCAGAGCCACCCGCGAAATAAGAAAATCCGCGAAGTAGAAACCATATGTTTATATGGTTATTTTTATATTGTCATGCTTGGGTCACAGATTTGCGCAGAAACACAGGAGGTTGTAGAGAGACAGGAACGTTATTCAAACACTGCAAACAAACATTTGTCTCTTTTTCAAAAGTTTAAACTGTGCTCCATGACAAGACAGAGATGACAGTTCCGTCTCACAATTAAAAGAATGCAAACATATCTTCCTCTTCAAAGGAGTGAAGCAAACAAATCAATATGTCTGTTTGGCTTTTAAGTATGCGAAGCACCGAGGCACAAAGCTGTTGAAGGCGGCAGCTCACACCCCCTCCGTCAGGAGCAGACAAAGAGAGGGAGAGGGAGAGTTTGTTTTTCAGTCAAAAATCAATGCGTGCCCTTCGAGCTTTTAAGTATGCGAAGCACTGTGCAGCATGTCTTTTCAGGAATCAGCTTTACAAAAGATAGCAACGTGAAGATAATCTTTCAGCATTTTTAGACGAGCGTCCGTATCGTCTAGGTGTGCAAACAGCCCCCCTGCTCAATCCCCATACGTCAGGATCACAGATAGTCAGCGCAAGAGAGAGAGAACAGTAAGCCGGGTAGCTTCTCAGCCATCTGCCAATAGCGTCCCTTGTATGAAATCAACTGGGCAAACCAACTGAGGAAGCATGTACCAGAAATTAAAAGACCCATTGTCCGCAGAAATCCGCGATATATATTTAAATATGCTTACATATAAAATCACAATTTAAATGACCGCTACGCGCTCGTGTTGACTCGGCGACGCCCAGAGCAGAAAGAACGCGCTCCGGCCGCTCCAACCGCGCCATGCGGGGAGTGAGAGAGACGGCAATATCTCACACTCTCTCCCCCCTTAAAGAAATTAAATGGGCGCGAGTGAGACCACTGACCTCCCTCCCTTCTATTAGTTATAGGTTATAGTATGTTCGGCTTATCCATGAGTCCGGCTTATCTATGATACGATTTTATTTTAAAAATTCGTATGATTTTTGGTCTCCGGCTAATACATGAGTCCGGCTTATAGACAAGAACTTAGGGTATATCAAATTCAAAAAAAAAATGCAGTGAGGAATAAGTAGTAGTGACACTCAGTGAGCATCCACAAGTCTTTTATGAAAGCTGAAACAAATGCATTGGGCTGCAAAGCAATGTTATTAAAGACATTGAGGATAATGAGCTGTGAGGATCTGTATGACTTGCCAGCCTAGGGCTGGACAAAGCACCCCAACAATTAGCTCCACTCATATTTTGCTACTGTTTTATTTATTCACTAGCCTAGCCTAACTACCTGTCAAAGAAAGGAAATAGAACAAATGTAAAAATATTTGATATTTGGTATCTTATGCCCTATATATACATTCAGCTTTCCATGGCATCCGCATGTGTCTAAACCTCTTTTACCTAGCGCTCCTTCTCTCAAGGCCTGCTTCTCTGACTTTGTCATTTGGAGCCATCTTGCTTGCTTGCTTCCTGTCTGCTTTTTGACTTCCACCAATTGTAGATGGGCTATGAAAACATCATTCATATTTTTGCAAATACTTCCCATCTATGAAGGCAACACTCAGCATGCCCCCTACACCTGACACCTTCTTGTGTGGCTCAGCCTCTTCTGCCCAGCACTTCCTCAGTCAACTGCATCACCAAAGCCAAACTGACCAATCAGATTACTCAGAGGGACCAGACACAGACAGACAGACAGACAGACAGACAGACAGACAGACACACACACACACACACACACGCACACGCACACGCACACGCACAGACAGAGTAGTGGTTTTATATAGTACAGAATGCTCTATTTTCAGTTCATTTTTTTAAAATATGTTCCCTTTGAAAAGACATACTTCAATAATAAAATGAATTGTCAGCAATTTGCGGTTTTATACTTGTATTTCATTGAACAGCACAAATCAAAAGTGGAATTGATTTCACTCAGACCTTACACAAAGGCACAGAAACAAATGTGGAAAAATAATTGTGGTATTCTGCATTTTGCCTAGTGTTTTCTGAAATTATGTTTCTAACAAGAGTTTTCATTTTGGTACAACACTAATTTATTGTGTTTGTTGATTATTTGTAAACAGTTATTGGATAACAGAAGCCATTGTACTTCTTTTATTTCTCCTTCTAACACTAATGCTCCTGAGCTACGCCTTATGACTAAGCCTTTTGCCAAAGCAACTCTGAGAAGGAGTATAAAGAAATGCTTAATAACTGCAGTTCATTCTTTGCATGAAGGTGGTAAAAAGCTCATGAGACAGAAGTTTTGGATCAAATCACCCTCTGGCCATTTTCTGCTCCATATTAATACTAATTTCTTAATGCCACCTGCTTGATACACTATTGCTCAAGGTATGCAAATGCGGATAGTGCATATGCAAGAAAGTTTAACTAATAAAACGTAAAGACTGTGGGGGTTTATTTCATTAAAAATATCTAGAATTTAGCTAATCACACCTAAAAAAAAAGGCCTCAAGGGAAGACAAAAAAAAAATTATATATGACTGAGTCAGTAAACCAGCGTCAGACTGAAATGTACAGTAATTAGCCGTACTGTTACAACCACACCCTCAGAAATGCATTACTGTTGAGAAATGATCTACCTAATTATGTGCTTTCCAGACAAACACCCCTTTCGTGGCTCTGGAGAGTGAACATTGTTTCGGATCTGGCTGTGTACTTGGCTGCGATAAAAGCTAAACACCGTGTTGTATCTCCAGTGGACCGGAGGCACTTCTGTGGGCTGGACTGGGTTAGGATTTGACAAAGAAATCAAGTTGCTGTCGGTGCTTGTCTCAAAATGAGTGATGCTCTGTGCCGGGAGGGCTCCGAATAGCCCATAAGCAGTAGTGATGGGTTGAGGCGAAGCGAGTGTTTTAGGGGTGGGTGTGGACTCCCAAGATTCTTAATTGCACCCTGTGTCTTTTATGTCATAACCGGGCTGGAAACGTGCCCCATACATCCATCAACATAGGATTGTTCTGACAATAATCATCATTTCATCAGCAACTCCATCCACCAGAAAAATAAATAAACTGAGAAAGTCAGAAACATAAAAAGTATGGTGGTGCAGTTGTTAGCCTTGTTGCATCACAGTCCTCAATTTCACTCCTGCAGGTCTTTGTAGTCTTTGTGTTGTCCTCATTTCGTGTGGGTTTTTCCTCAGGAGTTCCAGTTTTCTTCCAAAAATGATGTGTGTGTTGGGTGAATTGGTGAACATCAATTGTTCCTGTATGTGCATGTAAATCATTGTGCCCTGCAATGGTCAAGCTTGTTTCCTGCCATACACCCAAAGCTGGTTTGGTAGGCTGCAGCAATCCTGTAGCTACTAAAATTGTATTATGCTGTTTGAGTGATAGACAAATTGAAACAAACATGCAGAATATGAAATAAACTACAAAAATACAGTTCATACACCCAGCAATTGTGTTCAACTACTGCATCCACTAACGCAAGTGTCATCATGCCAGTTACTTCTCACTGGCCAGCCAATGAAGATTTCTGCAATGTAAAAAAGCATGAGGTACTGGAGACTGGTCCACTATCTTCATGTTTTTAAAATATCAAAGCTACAATGGCAGTAAGCTCATCCCATGTTCTTTGGGACTTGTTTCAAAGTCTTTGATACGGGATATCAAATTCAGACCAAGTTCATGTTTTTGTGGGCTAGACCTCCCTCAACCAAACATCTTCCCTTTCCCCGTCCAACTGCAGAAAAATGAGCAGAAACATTTTCAAATGTAAACAGTAAAACAAATGCTGTTGTTTAATTTCCTAACTAATTTTCTTGTGTACAGTGGAACCTCGGTTCACGACCATAATTCTTTCCAAAACTCTGGTCGCAACCCGATTTGGTCGTGAACCGAAGCAATTTCCCGCATAGGATTGTATGTAAATACAATTAATCCATTCCAGACCATACAAATTGTATGTTTTAAGTTTTTAAGCACAAATATAGTTAATTAAACCATAGAATGCACTGCGTAATAATAAACTAAATGTAAAAAAATTGAATAACATTGAGAAAACCTTGAACAGAGAAAACTAACACTGCAATAGTTTGCACTATAGCGCTACCAACCGCTGGCTAAAAACACTTTTTGTATAGTGAGTTTTAAGCACAGGGAAAAAAAATGAACATTTGAAAAAATCCGTAATTTAATAAACCACCAAGAAAAGTAACATTGCAACAATGCATGCTACAAACCGATCGCTGTAAACAGAAGTGAAAACAAAATCAAGCCCAGTGCATTCTTTAACTGCCTTATGCGTCCAACCCTCTCTCTCGCACTGCCTGTGTGTCTCTCTCTCGTGTGTGCGTGTGTGTGTGTCTCTCTCTCGTGTGTGTGTGGCGCTCTCTCACTCTCTCTCTCTTGCTCACTGCACAGGGAGAGACTGAACACGTACAAACCGAAAGGGAAACTGGCTTGTTCGTATACCGAGTGTGTGGTCATGAACAGATGCAAAAGTATGGCGAACTTTTTGGTCGTAAACCGATTTGTACGTATTCTGAGACGTTCGTGAACCGAGGTTCCACTGTATTTGCTACCATACACATACAAGACTCTGACAAATTTACAATACAGAATTGAATCCAGATCAGATTCTACAGGTAGGAGTTAAGAGAATGACTGAGGCATGCATTCCACTCTTCTCACACCATCATGTCCCACGATGAGTGTTAGAGACCGCATGGGAGGCAGGTATCACCATCTTTGTTTTTTTCCCCCCCAAGGATAAGTTTCACATTTTTCAAATCAAAGTTATTTTTTCACAATCATGGTATATATTCATTTGCCACATGAAATTGCATTCTAAAGAAAACATATATTAGCCGTATGGAGAAGGTTGAACAGGCACACAGAAGTAGGAAATGATAAAATGAAAGAAGATGAAGAAAAACTAACTAGCCCATTCTTGCGTTTTATTATGCAGCTTATGGGTAACAGGTCCCATTCTGAAGAAAAGCCTTAAACCTTGCTGAATATATCCACTTTGAAATAGTAAGGTTTTGATTTATCAAAATATACCTTCAGTGTTTCTGAGGCATGCTTGTAACAACAAAAGTACATTTTACTTTACATTTTTTCCACAGACTGTTGGTATCATTTCATAAGCATGTCTGTTTATCCTTTAGGGATTTCACCTTAGAATGTTTAATATTCTAACAATTATCTACATAACTCTGCATCTCTTTACTAAGGATGAAGGAAAATATCTACAGAAAAGATCCATTATTTCAGAACTCAAATATTTTTCTTCTTTTTCTCCATCCTAGTGGCTATCCTGCTTCGGCACAGGGTCCGCTGTTTGGAACGCATGTTCCCACTTGGCACAGTCGAGAGCGGGGAAACATCAGTGTGCTTCATATCATCCTTACTTTGATCCATCCATCGGTGCTTTGGTGAGCCACATGGGCTGAAATGTGTTACTGAGTCGTTGATGCTACGGATAACATGGCCATACCACCGGAACCTAGCTTTGCTCATCTATCCTTGTGCCCATCACCCATTGGATGTCCTCATTCATTCATAACGTGGTCAAGTCGGATGAGCCCTAGTGACCATTGGTGTTTCACAGTCACTGGCCACCATTCAGATCCATAAAGGGCAACGGAGCGAACGATAGCTTTATAGATGAAATATTTTTCATACCTGGTAAATGATATTTTGATTTTAGTGCTTCATGGAATACTAATATGAACAGGTATTCTGTTTATAGTTGTTATTAAGTCCGTTTTTATTAACAGTTAAGATGGCTGCTTGAAACAGGCAAATATTTTTGCCACACCACAAAAGACTTGCTTAATTGAAGCTCTATTGGTTATTATTTTGTACCATACCTTAAAAAGTCTAAATGTCAGTCCTAAATCTAGACAAGCATGTCTGGAGATTTGTGAGGACAGGAAGACAGAGGTTTTGAGATAAGGTTGTTATACTCACTGAACATGGTATTAAAGACAGGAAACATGATGCTTTTTCATTCGTACCTGCAAGTAGAAGTTTCACTGTACTCTGTACACCTGATGCTACATAAATTGATTGATAAAGCTATATAAGACTGAGATTAAATTATTCTTTGTCAGTACTATGTGTCTGGGTGGATTGTTCGGACAGTAAAGTTCTTCAGAAACTGGAGAGGAGAGGCTGGGAGCATGTGTGGATTACAGCGCATTGCTGCACCCACCACACGGCAAACCACCCGGATTGAGATTAGAGTGCACCTGTGAAACAGGTGACACCTCAGCACCACACTGAACAGTGCGTTCAGAATCAGTTATTGAAAAATATTAAATGAATCATTATGAGAACTTACACGCAAAACAGACATATTAAGCCTACAGGCACAATTTCAAAGTTGTATTCTCATAACCGGACCTGGACAGAAAATTCAACGGTACAGGGGTAAAAAGAGCTGAGAGAGTTTTCTGATTGTTTGGGATTATGAAAAAATGAAAATGGGACAATTGTGGATATCTCACAGAGTCATACAAAACAAGTAATCAATGTGCATGCTTTTCTGTAAGCTTGATGATTTTGTACTATACACCAAATGCAATCACCATCAGAGAGCTAAACTAGGAAAATAACAATATTCAATGCCACACAAAAACAATTTTGGAGAGAGTGTTTATTCATTTGCACAACAGTGAAAAACAAAACACAATGACACAACACTCTTTGTCTGTTAAAGCCTGCAAGGAAACAAACAGAAACCTATTACTCAACTACACATCATAACCCAAAGTCATTTTGACTAGTTCACTCACGCCAACCACATCTGAGGCAAAAAGCCTACTGTCACTTTGGGAGCCATCCATTTCTTAAGGTCGAATTAAAACTCCTATTCTGAGATGTAGGGAACACACAAAACATAGCTTAGCTTTGAAATATACAGTAATTATAAAAGTAATACACTTGATGCATTCTCTGCAATTAATAGTACAGTCAGTTTACAATTCAGTTTATTTTTTACAGTAATCTTCACTAAGTGCAGGCTCAGAGCACTGTGATAAGTTTACAGGTGGATGCAAGTAAAAAGTTTACAAATTAACAATTACATAATGAGTACCCACATTTACTTAAACAGACTGGAAAACAACATAGTTCAAAATGACTTAATAATAGATGGATCCTAACAATACCTGTCCATTAATTCATTTTTGTACTATGGAACTATGGTCAATTAACAATGGAGGAGAAGAAACCAAAAAAAAATCCAGCCAGCAGCATAGTCCGAGAAAATTAACCTCAGTGTGTGTGTGTCCATGGTCAGTTACAACAGACAAAGTCAGACACAGACACAATCCTGAAGACTTTGGCCAACAGGTCACCCACCCCTTCTAAGCTGTGCCTTTAACTGATACACAAGAAAAAGGTGACACACATAGTCAACTGAAGAGCTAGCTTGCACATATTTGTCAAGAACAAAGTATTTAGTACTCAGGTAACCCACATAACCCAGCCAGGCTCAGCTGAAAATGGTGATATGAAGCATTCTTGTGGGCTCAACCATCTGCAGGACAAAGGGTGAGGGTCGTCTGCAATGCCAGTTTACTGGGAGGTGTAGCCAGTGTGGCAGACCACAAGGGGCTCTTTCCCGGCTGGGACGCCTCAATAGTGGAATAACCAGGGGAGAGAGTTTATTTAGGACATTAACTCCCCCAGAACTCTTGAGGGCAGCCCCTCAGGGCACAGGTTTGGAGCATGGAAGCTCAGCCCTGCTGGGGCCATGGCCACCACCAGGGGGTGCCTGGACATTTCCCGAGTCCCGTTTAGCAGCATTTCCACCACACCCGGAAGTGTTGCCGGAAGAAGCTCTTTGGTTACCTGGAGTCATTCTGGGTGTCCTATAAAAAGAGCCAGCCATCACCATTCGGGAGCCAGAGTCGGGAGGAAGTGGACAAAGCTTGCTGGGAGAGGAGTGGAGGAGGTGAAAGAAGATGAAGATGATGAAAAAGAAGAAGAAGAAGAAGAAGAAGGAAAAGGTTTTCTGCTGTGTTTTGTATTTTGGTGCTGTATTGTGCTGTGCTCTTGAGAGCAAGAAAAAAGTGCTCTACAGCTCAGAATAAAGAGTGATGTGTGCATTACATCTACATCTCTGCCTGTCGGTGTCGGGGTTAGGGCAGCGATATGTGCACCTGGGGTCCACTCCAAGAAAGACCTAGATGGACTAGCAATGGAGATTGGCTACAGGAGCTTAGGACGCTGCTGCTGCTGCAACCTTCCCCAGGAGAAGCGGTTTCAGATGATGAGAAAAGATTTATAATATGCGACTAGATAGTTATATAACTTTCTGGTTGCTTGATAGCCAGGGATAAATATGAACGAATCTGTGATTTAGACAGATATGCCATAAAAAAGACATACAGACGGACAGATAAGGAACTATTGTACAGGATAGACAGACAGATCGATAAGAGAGATATTTAGTCACCAAATGCAAGAGCACAGCACGTAGCTCAAACATCTTAGAGCTGCTCATTCAGGGTTTCATTTTGTTTAAAACTCTGCTGCACAGCAATGAGTTTCATTATCAAGATAATTATTAGGGAGCACAGCATGGTACTTGCATGGGCACATTTCAAACTTAATTCAGTGTCACATGATTATTAGATTTACAAAGCAATGTGAAAGGAGGGCCACGTCTGTCTCAATGTTACTGACCCAAGAATACAGTACAGGCTATAATTGCGAGGCAGTCTACTTTAAGTAAGCACATGAACGGACCACCATTTATATGAATAGCTACACAGGGTGCACAGAGAAAAGCAAAAAGACGGCAATTATGGTCAAAGAGATGCCATCCTCCACACAAACACGGTGCAGCAGATGCACTGCCATCTGGATGGGGTGACAGCGGGTAATGTTAAATATGTGTAGGCTATGTACTTGGTGTTCTGGCCGCCCATCACACACCTCTTAACTACCTGCTGGAAAACAGGGCTACCTAAAGATAGGGTGGAGGGGTAGACATACAAAATGCTAACCTTCTCTGGACATAACTTTGACCGGTGTCTACTCCAAGAGCGTTCTCCAGTTCTCTGAATACGGAATTTTGGAACATGGGAGTCCAGATTGTGCTTGTGCAAAAGAGAATAACAAGTCAGAAGAAATTTAAATCTCCACCACACACCTTCTCTATTGTGTTAAAACATAATCAAGTCAAACTTGCAGTAACTTAGTAGAGATTCTTTTAAAAAAAGATGCTCAGAGTTGCAGGGTAAATGTTCACAAGCTGGGTGATGTGATCTCATTTTCATATATCACTTTTTTTGAGTCATGCATTATTAAAAAGAAGAAAAAGTGAACATAAACAGATTTTGTACTTTTAAGGATGAGGCAATACAGAAATGCACCATGGGATAAAACAAAATGCCAAGCTTTCTGTACTGACTGGCAGTGATTTTTATATAGTGCACTTCCCGTTTATATTCTCTGTGCATTTAACACAACAGTAAATGCTCTTAAAATAGAATAAAACAACATGCCATAAACCACAACACACACAACAGTTTATACTCACACACTTTATAAACACATCACTTTTTTATCGTATTCTTAAAGTGCCCTGCAATAATAGAAATGTGCTTTAGATTGCCATTTATTTACATTGAGCTAAAGGCAGTGGATGACAGCAAAGAGCAACACAAACCTCCAACTTAGAAAGAGAGCAAGAAACTCTGGGGGCCATAGCCAAGAACTACTAGATGAAGGCTTAATGCTCTTCCAGCCCTGTTCTGCAGATTCCATCATGGACCACCATATAATCCATAAGTTAATGCCCGATGTTAGGACTGCTCCTGGCGATATTAAAATCTCTCATCTACACTGAAGCCTATTTCAAGGTCAGGAGAATCACTTGATCAATGAAGTAGTGACACCAGGGCACCACTGCAGGAAACCATTCAGTGTGAAGGGAGAGATAATGAAGTGGAGGCAAAACCGCGAGAAATAGAGAGCTGAAGTGAAAATAGTCAATCCGTCAACCACGTTTACTGTTTAAATGATGCATTCACTCCTAGTTAACTGAGACGTGATATCTGTTTTGACTGGCACTGTTATTTCTTTTCAAGATAATTTACAGTACAACTGAAAGAAGGAACAAATCAAATTACTTTATACTCCAAACAATAAATTGGAATTGTATTGTAGTGTCTATAAAAGGACTTAGACATTTCAGAAGCAAAGCAAAACAGTAACTACATTACAGGCCACTGCTAAAACCTTATGATTGGCTTAGTCCTTGCAGATAAAATATATTTTTGCCCGAGTCGTGTCAACTATATTTAATGGACTTAAAAAAAAAATGCCCAAATTAAATTTTGGTGAATATGAATGCTTCAGTTTTATAGATAAAATAGTATAATATTCCAAAACCATTTAAATCATAAAATAATAGTTGACAGCACAGTGGCTACAGAATCCATCCATCCATTTTCCAACCCGCTGAATCCGAACACAGGGTCACGGGGTTCTGCTGGAGCCAATCCCAGCCAACACAGGGCACAAGGCAGGGAACCAATCCCGGGCAGGGTGCCAACCCACCGCAGGACACACACAAACACACCCACACACCAAGCACACACTAGGGCCAATTTAGAATCACCAATCCACCTAACCTGCATGTCTTTGGACTGTGGGAGGAAACCGGAGCGCCCGGAGGAAACCCACGCAGACACGGGGAGAACATGCAAACTCCACGCAGGGTGGACCCGGGAAGCGAACCCGGGTCTCCTAACTGCGAGGCAGCAGCGCTACCACTGCGCCACCGTGCCGCCCGGCTACAGAATCCTGGATTCAAATTCCAGCTTAAGTAATGTCTGTGTGGATCTGGAAGATTCTTCCAATGAAGGCGGCTTTTTCTCAGGCAAATCCTGTTTTCTCTCACCTTTCTTGCTTGATTGGCAACTATAAAAACTGTCTTGCATGCGAATGCCCATCTAAGAATTTCATGCCAGGTTCATGCCATCCTAGCACACAATGCTACTGTTAACGATTAAAAGAAGCTGCTTCTTTTTTTTGTTTTTTTTTTCTCATTTTTTTATTAATTTGTTTTTGTCCCACTTTTTACACTGCCATCTGTTTGGTTGCGATGGCATTGCAAGTCACTAAGAGGCATGCTTACATGTGTGCAAGGGCTTGGCTACATTCATGTGACGTCAAGGCAACCACATTAACAAAGCCAAGTCGAATTCATATCAGCATCCAAACTTCACTTTCAATTAAGAGATGATCTGCCACAAAAATTCTAGATTCTTGAGCAATTTTCCAGGGTTTATTGTGCTATTTCATGTTTTCTGATCACAAATTTGTTTTGCCTCTCTGTTGCTGATTTGGTTATATGTAATGATTCTCTTCTGCTTGTCCCTAAAAGGAAAGTGATGAAAGATAGCTTTCTGCAGGCATGCTGTCAAATTGAATAAAGACTCTACACTGAGAGAGTAAAATTATTCATACAAGTATGTTCTAAAATGGACTGGAAGATGGACCACACATTGCTAATGGATGAAGCTCCAGCTGCCTGTGAAACTGCAATTGATAAACCAGCTCGCAAAATGCGATAGGCAGAGTAATGAAACAAATTAGCACAGACTAGCAACCAAGATTCTAAACTGTGACTATTCAGGTCACATATGTGACCAAAATTTTACCTACTCGTCTCTCTTATTCAAGCTGCTTGCACCAAATCAACGAGCAGTATTCGTATAGCATGTCCAATCTGAAATGACAAGCTCGGTGATGTGCTTTAAACTGTTCCGACAGCTTCACGTGTTTTCCAGCTCAGTAGTGATGACAAAAAGATGCCAAGTGACCTCACGCATACCCTCACCTTCAAGGAGCTGGTGACTAGTTTTCAGACTGCTTTTGACTGATGTATTAAACTTTATAGATGACAAAATAAAAAGATCAACATATCAATTTTTTTTCTGAAAAGCAGTTCAAATCCATTTTTACTTGAACATATTCAAGAACATGAGGTGCACAGCAGGGTCAACCTTAAATTAAATGAAAGTCCATTACAAGGCCCAAACATTCACACATCAATAGAGTTATGAAATGATTTTATTATTGTGTTCGAAAGAATGATTTATGAACAATTTGAAATCACTTGGGTTTTTTTTTTTTTGTTCAGCACCTCTTGACACGCCAATACAAGAAAATCCCTACATATAATATACCAGTGGACTTACCTTAATGTCTAGCTATGCAAAACGTAGAGTTTTTAGATGATTCCCCATATTTCAACCCCACTTCAACCGACCCCAGGGGTTATATAATTAAAACAAAATGGGGATTGTTCATAAAGGCAAGAGGAGTATAGTTTTACACAATTTCAAGATTGCTGATTACAAATATCATAACATTTTTCATATTTGATTCTTTACTAGTGGTCCTAGACCTCTGAGAGCCACTCCTGGATCAATGACAATTTTCAAACATAAGCATGTGTGGTATTGTTTTAGACCATTTCAAGGTCAGGAATTACAAATATGATGTTATTTTTGATCCTTTACAATGGGCTTTTACCAGAGGGTTAAAAATAACACATTTCTATTACAACTGAGAATATTTAGGCTTTAAATCTTTAAATTGAAGCACACATTTTAATATTTCAAATATTTGACAGACCTATTCATGTTAATTATGTACTTCTTCCTGATAGGTTGGCTCATTACATTTATATGCACAGCCCGAATGAGGGTGGCTTTCACTAATTCAGACTTTATAAATAATTATAAGTTTTTTCCATGTTTAATACAGCTCTTTTGGACCCTTGGCGCATTTTAAGCACAATGAACCTGAAAATGTCATTTATTTTTGAGTTCAGTTAGTATTTACAGTTTTGAAAATTATTTTTATTCTGTTTTCAACAACATTTTGTTTGTTTAGGGATGTGCTCATTTTGCGAGTCCCGTTGTAAGGACACAACTCCCAGATGTCAGTGGTGTGGCCTCAGTGATTACAGTTCTTGATGATATTGATGCAATGGGTTAAAAGATCAGAGCTGATGTTCATTTCTCATCTGAGATTGTGAACAAAAATAATTTTTTTAGCAATTCTATATGTAAACGTTGTCCTGGTTACTGATCTTTTGGCACTAAACTTTTGACTACGATGTCTGGTTCACATTTTGGTATTGACTACTTGTTCTTCCTGGTTAAGACTCTGAATTGTTTTCAACTACATTTTATCTCCTGGTCCAATTCCTTCTTCAGACTGCTAGTTCTTCATTTCTAGCTGAACAAAGACCCTTTCACATAACATTCAAATGACAGATCATGGACATCTTTAGAATGTGGAATAAAGGCACATAGACCAAGAGATAACCCATAGAGACGTCACAAAATTCTGCAGACTCCACTTAAACTGTGACCAGGCTGCAAAATATTGAAGGCGAGGTGGGCACCCAGCCATGCTGGTTTACCTGATTTAATCATCATGTGCATGTACTCTATTTGGAACAAGTTTCTTACTGTGCAAACATAAGTGTGGAAGATGCTCTACTTCTTATCTTACATCAAATCTGCACCTTTCTTGATAAGCCTGGTTCATATAACAGAGCACTATTTTTGGATTTTTCTTCAGCATTGAATACCATCCAGACTCGCATACTGATTGGGAAACTGAACATTATAAAATGTTAACATATTTACCAAATTACGGCTTTCTTTTAAATCATTCACAGACAGTCAAAGTACAGTTATACTTCTTCAAAAGTCATTCATTCAAACACAGGAAGCCCACAAGGGTGTGTCTTATCACCATTACTATTTACTCTGTACACAAATGACCTGAGACAAAACAATGACCACTGTTCCATTATCAAGTATGTTGATGACACCATTGTCATAGGACACATATCTGGGGTGGATGAAAGCCGCTATCTAAATCAAGTAGACTGTATGGTAAACTATCTTGTTCTGAATGTCAAAACGACTAAAGAAATATTGTTTGACTTTTAAGAGACAGAATCTGTATCTTCACCCATTGCTTTTCTTGGGAGTAGGTAGAAATAGTGACTGAAAATAAATACTTAGGAACTAACCTAGATAACAAACTTAACTGGAATACAAATACAAAAAAAATATTCTGAGCTTATTTCTCCTCCATAAATTGAAACTATTTAAAGTAGATAAGGACCTCATGTTGTCCTATTATAGTAGTATGATCCAGTCTGTTATCACTTTCAGCTTTATTGCCTGGTTTAGTATTCTGACAAACGAAAGTTTAAAAAAGCTCCAGCAGATTACTATGCATGCAGCTAAAGTTATTAGGGTTGATGAAGAGGATTTAGTAAGTGTGCATCAAAGGACAGTGCTAAAGAAACTGGAAATCATCTAAAATGATGTCAGACATCCATTACATGTAGAACTTAACTACAGTAAATAAGGAAGGATAGTAGCCGTTAAAACCCACACAAACCGCTCCATAAATTTGTTTCTATCTAGTACCATGTGACTTTTTAATAAAGAATATTGGATAAAATGATAAAGATATGATATGTATCCTGTAACCATTTTTGGGTAAATATGCACTATCAAAACTGCCTTACCTTAACCTATTGTCACATACGTGCAATTAGGAGGCAGCTAAAGGGCTTGAGTAATTGTAATACTACATCAGACCAGGGAACAAACTGTCTCTCTCAGTTTTTTGCAGACCACTCCCGGGAAATCCTGCCAGGGTCTGGCACCTCTGATGATGTCACTTCCGGTTCCGGCATTGATGACATCATTTCCTCCACCAGCCCTTAAAACCGCCACCTTACCTCCACGCATTCAGTTCTGTTTTGTACTCAGTCTTGTAAACTACTTAATCATTTTCAACTTTTGCAGCCAGGATCATAATATACGGGTGGTTGCCCCAAACCTTTTGGAGACTTTTTGTGACACTGTCTTGTCTCTATTTATATGTTTTATTTCTTTCTGTCTATTATTAGGTGCAAAGGAGAAGGCAAATTTTTATGTTTTCTTGTGTAAAAATGATGAAATAAAGAAACCTTTAACCTTGGTAACACATTGCCTTTCTACTCATTGTCATACAGTTAGTTATAAGATGTGTTGTAATGGAGAAGGTACTTTCTTCCACAAAACACTGATGTAAATTTTACACATTGAATTAATATTTATTGATTTATTGAATCAATTTTGGAAACAAATGTTGAACTCACTATTAGAAACAATAATTCCCAAAAGTGAAAGCTCAATTTATTGAAAAATCTAGAGAAGTACCCACAAAGTTACCAGTTTGTTTCCCAGGTGGTGGAAGTGCCATTGTCCACACACTTGACTCTGGTAAAAATGGCTAGAAAATACAAATAAAAGAAATTCTAGGTCACCTTCATCAGTCCACTTTCTGAATAGTTATCCCATCGGAGGTTTCACAGAGGGCTAGCTCAGGGACGCCAACCACTCCAGTCGGCATCCCTTTGGGAAGTAGGTGGAAACTGGGGTAACCACAAGTTAGCCAGTGAGCAGACTAGGGCCTGAACCCGGTCTCTCCCGGAGCTGTGAAGCAGCAGCACTATCCAATAAAGCTCCATACAACACTTCAGGTCAAACAAATTTATTTACATTCATTCCCTTTAATTCAATAAGCAGGCTTCAACAGAGATACGTTGGCTTTATTTAGAAAAGTCAGCATTAAAATGCTTTTGTTTTCTCTCACAAAGCAAAGTAAACACTGAGCTTATGTCTGAGGCAGCACTCAAAAGTCCACCAAGATAGAACTGAAAATAATATGCTTTATCACATTAATAAAAGAACAAAAAAATCTTGACAACATAAAAGGGGATCCTGCTCAACAAGAAACACACCTAGAAAGAATAGTGAACAAGTCCTATGGGATGGGTTTTGACAGGAATAACATAAATATCAAATTATCACATAATATGAAATAAACATAAAGCTTCTTTTTTAAGTATTATGCATAAAAAAGGGCTGTAAAAACATGTAACAGCACTACACAGCTCTGAGTCAAACAGCATGCCACTCTTAAAGGAACACTCCATCCAAAAATGACATTTTTATATGTTACATACCCCATACAGTTTGAAGTGATGGACAAGAAAAATGTTTAATCTCTTGTCTGTTTTATATTGTTTGCTGTTGTGTACAGCATTGTTCACCATAGACTATTATTCTAGCAGAAACTTGGTTATCTCCATTCTGCTAAAAAGATTAATTATTTTCTTGGCCATCGCTATAAGCTACATGGGACAAGTAAAACATACAAAATATTTTTGGATGAAATATTCCTTTAATGACTGCAATGGTTGAATCACATTGTCCTGAGGATGTCACACTACATGACCTTTCCAGCAATTTTCAGTCATAGCCTTCAGTTATGTAATCTTAGCGAGTTGTGGACAGTTGCAGTGCACTCTTGGATTAGCCCAGTTTGATTATGTGGCAAGTTATAGTGGCAGGCTTCCGTGTGTGCAAGAACTGACAGCTAAGAAGTGTTTTGTCGAAAGTTCAATGCATATAATGCTCACAAACAGAAAAGCGCAAAATCAAGTCCACAAAAAAAATACACAGAACTGAGCGGAGCAATGACCGCCTCAAGAAATTAAGGGAAATTGGTGTTTTGGTCCAAACAAACAGAAGGGAGACTCGAGGAACTCTGGAGCCAGTATAATTCTCTATTTATTATCTTGTATTTCTCATTCTCTCAGTGTAGAAGAAAAAAAATTCTCTACATTGATTAGCTGCTAACCTTGCGATCCTTTCATGGTGTAATAGGAAAGGTGAAACTGTGCTGAGAAGTCGTGAGGAAGTCATGTCATCCACCATCCCCTGTTATTCCTAGCCATGCATGCTGCAGTTCTACTTGCTTTTGTTTATTTTTATTCTCAGGCTATAAAGTGCAGAGACACTTCTCTCCTACCTCCTTAAAACTGCTCACTACGCATTTATCACACAAAGGCCGCTCTTCTTACATTAAGGGATGACATTCATTTTCTTATTGCACTGTTCGAAGTTACAGTCAATACTTACTTACAATAAATAAGGCTGTTCAGGTTTGGTTACTGACCTCGGTGACCCCCTTAGATTAAGTGGGATTGAAAATAAATGTGGATGCTGTGAGAGAATAACTTGAAGGTAACAAGAGTTAAGTATTTTGGTTTACAGTGCGCATTGAAATATACAAGCATTTGTCATAAAAATGTCATGAAGAGAACTACTGAAATGGTTAAGGAAATAAAAGATAAGAATGTACAAGGAGAATGTTTGATGTAATACACAAAATGTACTAAGAGATACTTAGGAGATCAGCTGATGTCCTGTAAACAACAAGACTGGACAGTTGTCACATACTGTACACAGAGATTTCGAGGGCAACAGCTGAACCTAAGAGATATGAGAAGAACAAGAGTGTAGTAGAATAGACGTTAATTTGGAGAAGTTCTTTGAGTGTAATCCAACGAACAAATCAGAGTAAATATATGCATTATTCAGCACTGTTATGTAAATTCAATTGTTTATAAAATGGACCTCTGCCCTTATGTTTTTTATCAAAATGAGAATAGCACTGCCAGGTTGTACAGTATGTTGTGGATAACAACACTCTGTTCCCTTTGGTTTATGGCACTAGCTATGTGAATAATGCTTAGATTCAAATTTATTAAGTCTGCTTTTCTGCTGGCATGTTTACTCTATTCTGCCACCAGTGGCTGGGAACTAAGTTCCTTATTCAGCTAGGTCAATCGGGAGTGAGGAGAGACATGTCCAACAGGAAGGCTACAGTGATAGTCACACCTAGGTAAAGTCTGAAGGAACGTCTGACAGAAGGTAGTAGACTATAATCCTGGGTGCACGTGCATTGCAACTATGAAATGTACGTCTTCAAAGATTGGTAAGTGTTTAAATAGGCAAATGAAAGCAGGGACAGGGGTGAAAATTAAACATTACACAGTGGATCCACATTTTAAAAAAAATCTGCACATTTCAACAGGGGCTTATGGTCTGAGGAGAAGTGTCCTCAAATGCCTTTCCCCGATAAAGCACATGTATTCATTTTACGTTCATGCAGGTTTTCTCAAGTACTCAAAGATGTGCAGATTAGACGGACTGCCAGCTATCATTTGAACCAGAAGGAGTAAGTGTTATGTACAGAATGTGTAAGTGAATTTATATTATAATTGTAATGGAGTAACTCTCTGTTTACCTCCATGACCCATTATGATGAGAGAAAAAGCTTAGATATATCAAAATATGGCTTTTGTTTCATAAAAGAGAAATAATATACAGTTAGGTCCATAAATATTTGGACAGAGACAACTTTTTTCTAATTTTGGTTCTGTACATTACCACAATGAATTTTAAATGAAACAACTCAGATGCAGTTGAAGTGAAGACTTTCAGCTTTAATTCAGTGGGGTGAACAAAACGATTGCATAAAGATGTGAGGCAACTAAAGTATTTTTTTAACACAATCCCTTCATTTCAGGGGCTCAAAAGTAATTGGACAATTGACTCGAAGCCTATTTCATGGGCAGGTGTGGGCAAGTCCATCATTATGTCAATATCAATTAAGCAGATAAACGGCCTGGAGTTGATTTGAGGTGTGGTGCTTGCATGTGGAAGATTTTGCTGTGAACAGACAACATGCGGTCAAAGGAGCTCTCCATGCAGGTGAAAGAAGCCATCCTTAAGCTGCGAAAACAGAAAAAACCCATCCGAGAAATTGCTACAATATTACGAGTGGCAAAATCTACAGTTTGGTACATCCTGACAAAGAAAGCAAGCACTGGTGAACTCAGCAATGCAAAAAGACCTGGACGTCCACGGAAGACAACAGTGGTGGATGATCACAGAATCATTTCCATGGTGAAGAGAAACCCCTTCACAACAGCCAACCAAGTGAACAACATTCTCCAGGGGGTAGGCGTATCGATATCCAAGTCTACCATAAAGAGAAGACTGCATGAAAGTAAATACAGAGGGTGCACTGAAAGGCGCAAGCCACTCATAAGCCTCAAGAATAGAAAGGCTAGATTGGACTTTGCTAAAGAACATCTAAAAAAAGCCAGCACAGTTCTGGAAAAACATTCTTTGGACAGATGAAACCAAGATCAACCTCTACCAGAATGATGGCAAGAAAAAAGTATGGAGAAGGCGTGGAACAGCTCATTATCCAAAGCATACCCCATCATCTGTAAAACACGGTGGAGGCAGTGTGATGGCTTGGGCGTGCATGGCTGCCACAGGCACTGGGACACTAGTGTTTATTGATGATGTGACACAGGACAGAAGCAGCCAAATGAATTCTGAGGTGTTCAGAGACATACTGTCTACTCAAATCCAGCTAAATGCAGTTAAATTGATTGGGCAGCATTTCATGATACAGATGGACAATGACCCAAAACATACAGCCAAAGCAACCCAGGAGTTTATTAAAGCAAAGAAGTGGAAAATTCTTGAATGGCCAAGTCAGTCACCTGATCTTAACCCAATTGAGCATGCATTTCACTTGTTGAAGACTAAACTTCAGACTGAAAGGCCCACAAACAAACAGCAACTGAAAGTCGCTGCAGTAAAGGCCTGGCAGAGCATTAAAAAGGAGGAAACCCAGCATCTGGTGATGTCCATGAGATCAAGACTTCAGGCTGTCATTGCCAGCAAAGGGTTTTCAATCAAGTATTAGAAATTAACATTTTATTTCCAGTTATTTAATTTGTCCAATTACTTTTGAGCCCCTGAAATGAAGGGATTGTGTTAAAAAAATATTTTAGTTGCCTCACATTTTTATGCAATCGTTTTGTTCACCCCACTGAATTAAAGCTGAAAGTCTGCACTTCAACTGCATCTGAGTTGTTTCATTTAAAATTCATTGTGGTAATGTACAGAACCAAAATTAGAAAAAAGTTGTCCAGATTTTTCATGTTCTTCCTGTGCACCAATGTTTCTTTTCTTTTATTCATATCACATAAACATGCATGTATTTCTACTTGGTGACTTAAAATCACATTTCAAAAATTATATTTTTAGATTTACATGGAAAATGTGTAGCTAATGTATCCTAATAATACAAACTCTATGAATAGCTGGAACACATTTGCTTTGACTTTCTGCTTAAAGTGTCTCTGGCCAAGCAAAGAACCACCAAAATGTTTTAATAACTTTTTAATGTTCTAGAAACCAAGGACTCCTTCAGTTTTACCATTATATTATCTTTTAACTTTTGTTTTTAATACAGATTCTTGCTTCCTAGAACAAATATGGAAAAGAAAATGGATGGGTGGGATGATCAGAATGCCAACAGAAATATTTTAAAATACAGACTGCTGGCCCAAGGTTGTGCTGCCAGATTTGAATAATGTGGAGCAGTGCTGTTTACAATGAAGTGCTGCAACTGCTAGACAAATATGGCCTTTGACCAGATTATGTGGTGGCTTCTGAAATGTACACTGCAATGGATGAAGGGGGGGGCATATTTAAATAAAAAAAATTTTAAAAAGCCAGGAAAACTAAGGAAAGACCTTTTTAAAGAGCCAAAGTGTCCACAGAATACCACATCTGTTCCTCCTCTTGAAATCCACACAATGACCCAGAGATCATCTTGTGCCGCATCACACAGAGCTACGTTCCTAGTTGTGTCTCAATAAGACCACATCTCAGGCTCGAGGGCATGGCTGCAGCAGGAAACTGAACTTCAAGTTTAAGATCGCGACTAGATACGGGATGAAATAACACACCCTTCACAGCAGCAGCGTCAATCTCTTCCACTTGAAGCGGTGTCCGCCCTCCTTAGCCGTTTACTTTAGCACGGAGGACTAAAGAGCACAGATCATCCACGAGGAAGCAAAACCACACGAGCACTTCCCATCGTCATGCTGGCAGGAAACACTGCATGGCTTCCTGAAACATCACTGGCCCCCAGGGTCAGGCAAGCACTGCAGTTCACTTCTCATTTAGCATCAAGTACGAGGAAGCTGGAGGATGGGAGAGCCCGGATCTGTGTTTCCACACATTTTAAATGGGAGTTTTATAAATGGATTTGTAAACCACTCTGTAATATTTCTCACCATGAAGGACATACAATGGGACAGTGGAGATCGAAATCTGACAAATGCAGTGAAGTTTTATAGAGAGCACTGTGCAAGTTTGGTGCTCTCTATGTATTAACAAAAATGCATCTTTTTTTAACCAAGTCTGAATGGGACAACAACAACTATAACATTCACTCATTAATCCACTTCAAGGACAAAGAGGGATGGAGCCTTTCCCAGTAGCATCAGGCACAATGCAGAAATGAACCCTTAACAGGGTGTCAGTCCTTCATGGAGCCCACTCATATGCACATTCAACTTACATTCACACTTACATTCAGCCAATACAGAATCACCATATTGCATGTCTTTGGGGATGTGGGAGGAAAACTGGATTATCCCTAAGAAACACAAACAGAAACAAGAAGAATGTGCAAACTCCACACATGCAGCAACCACATGCAGGATTCAAACCCAGGATGCCAGATCCACGATGCAGCAGCACTAATTACAGTGCCAACCAACAATAACAAATAAAACACAGCTAAAATAAAACACAGAATAAAGTTCTTCATGTGATGTGTACATTTGTATATCACTGCCAAATGCCTGAATTCAAATTGAAGGTTTTGGGCACACCAGAGCTAACAGTGAATTGGATGCAAGTTTATTTCTGTTATAAGACACATGAATGTCTGAGGATTATTGAAAGAGAACAAAAAGATCAGAAAATGATACCAAAGTCAGACTTGGTCAAAACTAGGAGATACAGAATAACCAGACAAACAGGAATCAAAGGGGAAAGCATTAATCAGAAGTCTTGGGGGGGAAAAAAACTAGAGTCAAAAATACAAAAAGAGACTTACTGCTAGTGCCTGTTTGGAAAATAGGCTAACTATGTACAGTAAATGAGACATTGTTAAGTGCATATTATGGATAGATAGATAGATAGATAGATAGATAGATAGATAGATAGATAGATAGATAGATAGATAGATAGATAGATAGATAGATAGATAGATAGATAGATAGATAGATAGATAGATAGATAGATAGATAGATACTTTATTAATCCCAATGGGAAATTCACAAATGATGAGGCCATGTGATATGAGTCACGTAAACAAAACGGTAATGGAATTAAACTTTTCCAAAATTAATTACAGTGAAAGTTCGGCATGATAAAATGTAACCTATATATCAAAAAACTATCAAATAAATGAAAATAAGAAAGCAAAATATATCATTTATTATGATTGCATGCACACACACACACACAATCTCTGACATCTGGCCTTAAATATAACACAACATCCTCAAACCTCCTTAATCCATTTCAGGGTCAATGGAGGGTGAGACATATTCCAGTAGAATTTCACTTTGTCATTCCAGGGAATCGAGTTTTGTTTGATGAATAATAAAATGAATATAAACTATTGAAGCATAATACTGTAACATAACAAAAAGTGAAGGGGTCTGAATATGTTCTGAAGGTTCAGTATATCAGTGTTTCTCAGCCACCAGAAGTGGGTCGCAGGCTGGGATCACAAGTTGCTGTTGTTTACAATGGTAGTGGGTCGCCGATCCAATGATCACACTTTACCAATCCTCTCCCATATGACAATCAAACTCAACTCACCAAGGGGAATACGCTGATAATCAAGCTCACCAAGGGATGCAAAGACACTTACATATGAAAAGGTGGGTCGCAAGGTTCAGAAAAACTGTGGTGTATGCTTGACTGAAATATCCCCCCATTTCCAAAGTCACTTATATTATAGTGTATCTCAGTCAGTCGACAATGAACTGTGTAAGGCCCTGAACAATGCAAACCAAAGTAGACCAGAATATTAATGCCATTAAACGTAGACTATGCAGAGACCAGTTATCAAAGGAGGAAAGAAATACAAAACCCCTGATCACACAGAGGACGAGCCTGTGGAGCCCAAAGCTATCAAGAAAAGAAAAGTCAAAGCCATCCAGGCCCCGTGGGTACTGTACTGAACCCTTCATGATGACCAGTGGTCTTGAATTTCATGCAGTATCACACAAATGGACACTGGCAATCATAGCACAGCTCCCATCCATACTTTTGAAATTTTATCCTTTTCAAAATAATGGAAGATGTGTTTGCCACTTAATAAATCCTTATATGTTCCAAGGCCATTTATAAACTTGAACAATGATGAAATGAGCAGTGAAGTCCATCCATTGAGCCTGAGGGGCTGGCTAATCCTAAATGATACAAAGTCAAAATTACTGTAAACTGAACCCTTTGCTAAAATTTTTATATACAAATGCTGTACATGGTTTCCTGGGGCCAGTAATTACAGTTTTACAGGCAATACTGTAGATTTTATTAGAACTGAAGCTCAAAGGCAATTAGCTTTTGTTTGCTTGTTTTTTTTGTTTTAATCCTCCAACTCTCTGGTTCTGTGCCAGAAAGGACGCGGATTGTACTAATTTGACAAGGTGCCAGGGTAGCAACAGCCATTAAGCAAGGACTCTTGTCACGTCTGCAAAAGGTGCCCATTTACAGGGGGCAAAAAGGAGATTGCTGCGAACTTTGATGAAGAGATAAGTGTCAAAAACAAAAAGTAAAATATACGGTTCTGTTAAAAAAAAAAAAAGAGAGAGAGGAAGTAGATAAATAAAAATCCTCCCGTCTTCCATGAGTGCATCTGTTAAGCAGCAATACTTCCTCACGCTTTATTTTTATATGCAGTGGCAATCCTACTTAACAACATTCTGTCTTGAGGCGCCCACAGAATAATTCTTATGTCATCGTCTGACTGCTGCAATTTAGACCATCTGCTTTACAGCACAAACAGCACTGACGTTAAGCCATTTGTATGCATGAGTTGGTCAGGGGACAAATTCAGTGCACCTTCCTCCCCTCCCCTCCTCCCCCATCACCAGTACTGCTAATGTCTGCTCGTGATGCCCTTTCAAAACACTGGTTTCAATCAAAAAGCTAAACTTTAAGTAGCCTCTGCCCAGTTTCCAGGAAAGTAAACTTAACATATGGTGGCTTTAACTTATCCACATTTTATTGTAGTAATACAGAATTTCTTGGGTAACATTTAACAGGTAGATATCATCATTAGTAATATGTAGACTCTCACATACTTCCACGGACATGAAGCATACACACCTCAGCATAGGCACAAAATGAGCGACCGTCTCATCATTCTACGTTTTAAGGTTCCATCACACTATACAACTTTTCTAGTTATGTCCAGTCATAGCCTTCATTTACACAATCTTAGAGAGTCGAAGGTGGTTGTAGTATAATCCTGAGACCATCATTCATGTAGTTTGACAGTAACTCAGATCAGTCTACAAGTCTGCTCCCGTGACTTACATTTGTTAGGACCACTTGTAGACTGATCTGAGTGTGTGTGCAAAAGCGGACTATCAGTGCTCAGTAGGAGTTATAATGCATACAATGAGATCATAAGAAAAGAAGAAAAACAGGTGGTTTGGATCATGCAAATGGAAGTCTGTCTGATGTCTTGTGTATGTTGTAAAACGCCAGAATGCAAAAAGGAAAAAGAAAGGGCAAGGCCCGCAACTGAACTCAACATAACCGGAAAACATTTGCACAAGTTATGTTAACTCACTCTGAAAATGTGAAGAACTTGAGATGCTTTGGATGTGTATAACACTGTGCTGAAAATCCATCGCAGAGTCAAGTCAGTCGTCATCTTCTGCAATTCCTAGTCATTTAATCTGACATCTTCTAGGTCATAAGATCAAACAAATGCACTTGTTAAGTACCACATGCTCTCCAACTAGAAATTGTGTACTGTGACTTTGGCTTCATTCTGCAGTTGCCCCACAGTCTGAACATGTCAATTTCATTGCTTGTGTATGTGTGTGCAGATGCATCGTCAAATACAGAAAAGTGTAAAGAAACTTGAAGGTGGATAAACAGCTCTGGCAACAAGTGATTTGAATGAGATCAAAAAGTTGTAATTTTGGCTGCTCATATAAGTGCAGATCCATGTATAATAAAATATTTATTAGTTTTAACGTAAATATACTTGTTTCATATTTATCGTTGCTTCAGGAGAAACACTTATTTTCTCTAAAAATTAAAATAAAAAAGAATCAATAGTCTTGTATCTGGTGCCTGTGAAGCTGGATGATACTGATCAATAGTATATCTTCATTAAATTCCAAACAGGCAGCTGGCTGACAGAGTAATAAAGCATTTTCTCTTCCCATCTACCATTCAAACTGTTGAGTGTATCCACCAGTAATTCCAATCATCCACCCAGAAATTTCATAAAGGGTGGTTGAGCATATAAAGACATTACAGCATTATATTCTGAATTGAATTGAATTCATTTACAAAAATCACAGTCAATTTTCAAAGGGAGCATACTGCAACCATGCTTTTTATGTTGTCTGAATCAGTCTACTTTTACATGGAGGTTGTCTTTTTATTCCTGCGTTCTTTACATTGATTACCTTTCAAAATGACGCTAACCTCTTACTTTTCATGTCATGCCATGTTCAATTTGGAATCAACGAGAAGACCCTGAAACAATCATGCACTGCAACACACTGGAGACGACTGTAATTTTTATTAATATTGTTTTGTTTAAATATTATTTAATGTTTATGGACCGTATATACTGTATAGGTCTAATGTTTTCTCTATGTGGAACCCCAACAGCCAGGCTACATTTAACATCACCGCTGTGGAAGCACTCTCAGCTTTTATACTCCAGCCAAGGGCTAAGATGCTGTAGTGAGCCACTAGTGTTTGTGAAGTTCAGATCATTCTTAGGAAGTATATTTTCAGGATTTACAGGTACTGTTATTTTTGCTTGTTTTTTTTGGTTTGTAATTACTGGATTTGTGAATTAGTTTTGTTTTTGTCCTTCAAGCCGCAAGGTTTTCAAGTTTTCCTCTCCCTTGAAAACCATTTTCCAGAGTTTTTTTTTTTTTTTTTTAACATTTTAAAAGGGTGAGCCCCATTTTGCGCCTGTGTAGACCTCAAAAGCATGCCTTTTATGGGCCAGGCTGGACTGAGGCCTATTTAGCAAAGTCCTGATATGGCTGATGGTATTTTGCTCTTTTGGGTGCAGCACTGGGCGGCACGGTGGCGCAGTGGGTAGCGCTGCTGCCTCGCAGTTGGGAGACCTGGGGACCTGGGTTCGCTTCCCGGGTCCTCCCTGCGTGGAGTTTGCATGTTCTCCCCGTGTCTGCATGGGTTTCCTCCGGGCGCTCCAGTTTCCTCCCACAGTCCAAAGACATGCTGGTTAGGTGGATTGGCGATTCTACATTGGCCCTAGTGTGTGCTTGGTGTGTTTGTGTGTGTGTCCTGCGGTGGGTTGGCACCCTGCCCAGGATTGTTTCCTGCCTTGTGCCCTGTGTTGGCTGGGATTGGCTCCAGCAGACCCCCGTGACCCTGTGTTCGGATTCAGCGGGTTGGAAAATGGATGGATGGATGGGTGCAGCACTTCAGTGCCCCATTGAATGGGATAGTTGACAAAAAAAAAATATTTGTATGTTTACCCCTTTAGTGAGTATATCTATCTGTTAGATATAATTTTTCATGCACATGCCTTTTGTAAATGTAACTCAATATACTGTAAAATTTGTACATGTGCCTTTTGATGTGGCACCCTTTAATTGTAATTCAACTGAAATTTTGTATGTATCCCTTTTTATTGCAAAATGATGATCTTCTCTGAATATTTATTGCTAATACTATTTAATGATTTATCAGGACCAGAGAGAAATATCTATAGACATCTCTTCATGTCAGCAACCTAGTGCCACCCATTAATCAAAAATTTCTAGTGGGAACACTGTAATGCATTCAATAACAAAGGAATATTCTTGATCATCTTTATGACTTGTATCTAGTAGCTCACTTCCGTGCATTACATAAACCAGGTCAATCCATGTCACATCCTGACAACTGCACATGCACCTTTATTAAGGCTGTTGGCAAAACCGCAACAAAGCAAAAGTGCTAAAATGATAAGAAATCAAAACATTTTGTTAAGTTGCTGTCTTACCAGTGGTAACAGAGTAGTTAATGAATGGCCATTTATCAACAAGGACTTCATGACCAGAAGTTTCTGCCGGACATCTTAACCTTTGGAAATTAGCAGCAGCAGCTACGCCAAATATAAATGTTCATTTATATTACTGGTGGCAGAAGTGGGGTATAGCCGATGTCACATTACGCCACTTCTAGTTACTGGGTATGTCAAACTAAGTAAATGTCGTTGCTGCTCTCCTTGCTGGACCTTGTCAGTTTAAATGACAAACTTGCTGTGCATTTTACATTTAGCAACTGAGTGCTGACCTTCCAGCATAGCTGGGCTCACCCCTTTTTGTGACAACTAATTGCATGCTGCCTGACAGAGCCGTTGCTCTATGGAGAGTTAAAAGGTACATCAAGCTCAGCTGCAATCTCAGCCCATTTTTTCCTTTTTACCCCATTTGTCATGAAACATAAAACACAAGATATCAGACAAACAAGCTTCTGTTCTGTTTGTGAGGTGCAAAACACACCGTGTTCCTTACTTCTCTGTGCTCCATGATATACATTGTACATCCAGATAAGCATTCATTGCTTGTCAGCACCCAGAGTCCCAACCTAGAACGAAAGACTAAATCAAGCAGGTTTTATTTTTTCAGAGCAAGTCGTGGACTAGTTGGAGTTATTCGCTTGGTCTGTCGGACTATGCATCTGACTTTCACGGGAGCAAGCCGCCAACTGCCTTCAACTTGCTACGATTATGTAAATGAAGTCTACGAATAAAAATAACCAGAAAAGTCACCTAAGACTCGAGTCTGAGTGGGTAAAGATGGACAAAAGGCTCTTCGCCCGAACATCTTTTGCAGGAAAATTGTGTTTCAAACATGATGAGTCTGTGTATTGATTATTTGGTATACTGAACATGGTGTATACTGTACAGATCAGATTATAGTACATTCTGATTATATGGAATAGTTCAGTCTGATATGCCAAAGAATTATGATTAAAAGTACATTGTTTTTTAGTTTATTTTTCTAAGTTAAATCAAATAATAGATTTAAAAATTTTAAAAAGAAAGACTATGATTAATACTCAGTTCAGGATGGACAAAGTGGCAACAGTTCAACAGAAGTTACTGTGTGCCACCTACCTTAATAGCCAAATGCTTCAACGCAAATAGCATAATAAATTATAAATATCTCCATGTTTAGTCAAAGGCTCAGAAACATTTAGTCATATTAGTATAAAGTGGAAATACTTAACAGGCATTAAAAATGCCTCATCAGTCCATAACAAAAGTGACTGCTTATCCTGTTAGATTTTTTTTTTTAATGGAAGTATTATTTGAAATAAAAGGCATTCAACTCACTCGGTCGCTTCATCAATTGAGCTCTAATTTAATAAGCACGGATATTCATCTACTGACCTCACAGTCAGCAAGCATCCTGAACATAACAAACACAGCTGAATGATTCCCAAATTAAGGACTTCAGAAGGCCCCATGGAATGTACCGGACTGTTAGAAAGGAGACATTAAAAATGCATGGTGAGGAAACTTCACAGACGGAAGGCAAAAAAAAATACGGCATTCAGCAATAAACTGATTTAACTTAATAAAAAAGGTATGAATCATTCAGTGACGGAGGTTTCATTATGTAAAAAGAAAAGGAGTGGGCTACAAAGCAGCCACACTAAGGAATAAGCAGTGGGAGTACTTTAAAAATAACTTGGAAAAAAAAGTTTTACTAAGTCTTCTCACACAGTATGTGCCAACTAGATAACACCTGAAAGTGTTAGACGCTTCTTGTTTACAATCTGTCCCACTTTATAAGTAAAGAAAAGTAATGCAGTCTGTATGACGAGTTAAAATAGAAATTGAACACTGGCTTTATCCAATACTGGGTTCAAGGTAGGAACCAAACAGAACACTAGTCCAACTGCGGGACACACTGAACCTCTGAACATTTCAGAGCCACCAAATTTAGCTAATAGGCAGATTTATGAGACATGGAGTCTCTACGTTGGCACCCTGCTCAGGATTGGTTCCCTGCCTTGTGCCCTGTGTTGGCTGGGATTGGCTCCAGCAGACCCCCGTGACCCTGTGTTCGGATTCAGCGGGTTGGAAAATGGATGGATGGATGGATGGATGGAGTCTCTACATAGGCAGTGACTGGCCCTGTCTTTAAGCACATATCATGAGACCACAACACCTCTGCACTCTGCAAATCAAACTGAACCTAGACATTAACATGTACTAAAACTCTCAGCAGCCATCACGTGTATGTACTTGTAGTGGACACCAATCTGGGATGCCAGTAGGGGCTGGATGGTCTTTTGGCCTTAGGACCCCTGCAGATTTTGCTTTGTTCTTTTGTTTTTTCTGTTCTCCTGGCCATCCGACCATACCTTTTTCTTTGTTACATACTGTATAATATTATTGCATAATCTTGTTTATGTTTTGTATTAACTTCCTTGTTATTTCATCTTACAAAGCACTTTCAGCTATGTTGTCTGTATGAAAACAAGCAATATAAATAAATGTTGTTGTTGTTGTTGTTGTTGCCAGGTTTAATGTGCCTTCCAATAAAAAAAACGTGCTTAGTGTATACTGACATCACTCTTAAATTAGTGTCGGATTTGTACTAAAATTTTGACTCCGGTATCAATATCAGCTTTTGGACCTCAGTACCAACACCAAAACAGTTCAGAAGCAAATAACAGATAATTACACTTACTCCAGCCTCCTTGATGCAGCGTGCCTTTACGCCACACTATGCGCCACGTCCCTTTTGATAGCAGTCAAGTCCCAATCACGTTGAAGCAATAAGAGGGGGTGGTCACCCTGAAACTCTGATTACATTGCAGCTAATGGGCAGCTAAACTCGTCAAAGCCTTTGGTTTCATTTCATTAAATCTACAACACGGTCGTTTTTCTCCACGTACTCTAGCAAGTGTAGAGGGATAGGGGTGGTATGGAGGTTGGGGGGATTGATAGGAAAGTGGACATTCACTTCCAGTACAGAAAATTCTACACTGCTGGTAATGTATTGCTTTAAAATTTGTTTTTTTTCTGTATTTTTCTAGTACCGGTATACCGCACATCTCTATTCTTCATATCCATGTTTTATTGTTTGGTTTCACAAGAAGGCAGAGCCCAACATACACAAGGCGTAATCTGCACTAAGTTCCAATTCATTATTTAGACAAATGGCTTAGTTACTTCATTTTATAAAGCATGCTTGCAACCCGAGTCTCAAATCTGGGACTACCACAATGTGTTCCAGCTTTAAACAGTTTTTGTCTTCATTTTAAACACAGGCATACTACTTACACACCCAATATAAGTGGAAGAAGCAGACAGCATCATGTGTTTCTCTCCAAACAGCCCCCCGCCTGCTCATTTTAGGCAAAAAATTAAAAGGCAGCCTGATCAATTAGGTAGATTAATTCACTGACAAGCCTTGGACAAACTGTAAATCAAAGTGGCTGCAGTCACTACGAGGAGTCAGGTTAGACATCAGATGGTTTAGCCATCTTAAAAAAAAAATAGCAGACTACGTACTGCTGCTTTAAGTGGAATATCGATGCATTACATTTACAAAATCTGGCTTAACAGATTTAAGATCAGTGGGGCCCAAAACTTATTTCAACAGCAACAGGAACAGGAACAAGGCATGAACCAACTTTGGAAAAACACCATTCTAACCTATACTGATAAACAAAACATAGAGAGCAGTAACAAAAATCAGCAGCAGATTCAAACTGAACATTTACAAAATTGAATACAACTCTAAGGCTACATCCACACTACTACATTTTCATTTAAAAATAACATTTTAAAACAAAAACAATCTCCATCTACACTTGTGTTTTCACATCATTAATGAAAGCATCTTCATCCACACTTACTGTAAATGACAGAAAACGCATATTATGTAGCCGTTAGCCTACACTGGGCATGCATTCATCGGTGGAAAAAGGAAGAGGAAATGTCCTTATTGAAGGGATAGTTACATGGATCTGCATGGCCACTACAGCGAACAACAAGCAACACAACAAGCACCATAGAAAGTAATTCCTGTATGTCTTGGATTACCTTATTCCCCCCTAGGGCAAAAAACTAAATTGTGTGGGGAGTAGTGTCATCCACCTTGAAGTTTTTCCATAGAGAGATAAAATAAGCATTTATAATTACTTCCTGAAGGTTCCTGAAGAACCACTCATCTAGGGTACTGTCAATGTTGGTTCTTTTGATGTTTGCTAAGAATAATATGGTAGATAGTACTTTAAAAAAAAAAAAAAAAAAAAAAAGAAGGTGAGTTGAAGAAACGAAAACCTGGTTAAGAAGAATAGGCTGAAATGTGGAAAATTTGAACATACTAACAGTTTTACAAAAGCCAGCCAGATGGGCATTCCTCGGGAAACTGGACACATGGCAGGCCCATTTATCTCCACCAAGTTGGGATGGATGGATGGATGGATGGATGGATGGATGGATGGATACTTTATTAATCCCAAAGGGAAATTCACATACTCCAGCAGCAGCATACTGATAGAGAAACAATATTAAAGAGTGATAAAAAATATGGTGGTCTCCTGTATGAATGAAATGTTACAATTAGCAGGATCCAATCAAGGGTGGACCACTCAGTAGGCACAAACTGATCTCAGCATGATTAAGTGTCTATGTTTTAAAACTCTCAGTTTTCACCCAACCACACTGCAACACTGAACTGCTGTTTTCAGGAATATATAGTTCTGGAGAGTGTTTTCTAAAGTCTCCATTTTCAGGTAGTGTGACCAAAATGTGGAAACGGAGACAAATGACTGTATTTTTAAACAAAAACGTAGTAGTGTTGATGCAGAATTTAATTGTTGGCATGAGGACCCCCTTATATTATAATTTACTATAATACATTGTTTGCAGAAAGAGACTACAATGTATTCACATCATTTAATCCAACCATCCATCCATTTCCCAGCCCGCTGAATCCGAACACAGGGTCACGGGGGTCTGCTGGTGCCTATCCCAGCTAACACAGGGCACAAGGCAGGGAACCAATCCTGGGCACGGTGCCAACCCACCGCAGATTCACATCATTTAAGTACATTCAAATTGTAAACATTTTTATGACTATAATCAGGCAGAGTGGCGGCTCTGAGGCTGGGGATCTGCTGGTTCAAAACTCATACATGGCAGAAGGGACTCCACTCCATTAGGCCCTTGAGAAAGACTCTGAACCTGCAATTGTTCCATCCCGGGTATGACGTTAACTTGCATTCAGCCGTGCAAGCAGGTCCTCCAACTTGCAGGGAAAACTTGGGGGTTGGTGGCAGGATTGGCACTCCAGCCACTGTATAATTTAAAAAAAAAAAAAAAACCTCACACTGTTCCACTCCATTTGAACTAATGTGGTGCTGAGGTGTCACTCGTCGCACAGCTGCGCTCAGGTCCTAATTTAGGATCCTTAGGTGGTCCGTCGTGTGGTGGGTGCAGCAATGAATTGTATCAGTGCCTGCTCCCAACCTCTCACCTCCTCTGTAATGAATTAAAGATCTGTAATCAAGTTGCACAATTCACAGCATTGTCTGACAGTTATCATGCTTTTGGGACAGACACTGGCTCCCCTGACCCTCAAATTGATTAAGCAGGTTTAGTAATGAAACAGAAAGGAAACACAAAAACCAGGGAATTTATTTTTCAGTGAACCTTTTTTACACTTCATAATGAAGTTTACCCAAACGCAGTGTAAATTATGTTCAGTAACAAAACAAAAAAAAACACCTTAGTTGTTAGAAAAATAATATAAGTATGTGTCCACACTTGAAAGGCTCCAAACTTGTAAAATTTAATTAATATATAGTCACAGCAAACATCAGGGGATTTTACACATTTGATATATCTCTGTACTTAGAAATATTAGAATGCAACAACAAAGTTGGAATGGGACTTACTGCAGACGTACTTAAATGTCCTAACTTCACACAACAAGTGGATGACGTTTAGTCTCACATCTTTTTTTCCCTTTCACATATTGCATGTTAATAGCCTTTGAGTCTGAACATCAAGACTTCAAATCCCGCAACTGATTCACTTTGAATGTCTCCTTTCACCCGCAGGCCTCTTCCAACCTACCAATCAATGTTAGCTACTCCATATTCCAACAGTTCAAATTCCTTTTTTAATTCCTTCCAAATAGTCACTGAAATAAGTGCATCAGTTTCTGTATTTTGTGCAGATCTTAACTTGCTGACTCATATACTTATTTCTGAAGACAGCATAACTAAATAGTTACTTCCATAAGCAGGCAGTGTAACCCAGGTCAAGTATGAAAGAAGCAGCAGCACTCTTTTTCTTTATTATGGAGGCCACTTCCTTCTTTTACTCTTAGTGCCTGAAGTCACAGCTGGACAGGAGTATCCAAGTGAGTCCACTTTCACAAATAATGAACTGGTGCTAAGGAGGTGGAACAGAAGGGGACCTCCCACTTTTACAGCCTTCACTTGGATAACAAGGAGCGGGAGGTGTGTCAGTGTCTTCAGATTAAACAGAGGCCAGGAATGAACCTCATTCTAGAAATCCAGCATCCTTGCTTATGAATCAAAATGAAGCAGCCTTCACTACACATTCACTCCAGGCCATACTGGCCACTCATCTACTTAGTATTGAAGAAGGCTGTTTCTCTGATTTTAAATAATCTTTAACCCTTTATGAAAGTCTCCGGTAATTAATCTGGCAAGAGTCTGCTTATAAGTCAGGACAAAAGGAATGACATCAACCTAAAACACGGGAAAGACAACAAACTGAAGCTGTGTTGGCTCAACAGTCTATACAATGGAAAAAGGAAATGAAGAAAATTTTCAATATTTGGACATTTTAAAGACCACAGTACATTGCATTTTAAACTTTGTTAAGTGACCCTGCGCATGATTATGACTTTACGTATATGGACGGAGGGATTACTGCAAGACAATATATAAAAGCAGCAAAACATATGGAAAACAATTATCATTTTAAGACTTGGAAAGATATGAAAAATGAAATTGCAAGAAAAGAAGAAGAATGAGCAGACATTTCTATATTGGGAATCTATAAATAACTGCCCTGCAGTTTACCTCTTCTTTACACTAAAACCCCAAGACGAAGTAAGTGGGACCATTCAGACTGTTTGTCTGAGGAGAAATTTACATCATATCCTCCGTCACTAAATATCTAAGATGTCACGGCTGCCTCTCTAGTGCCCATGGATCCTGGCCAAAGAGAACTAAAAAAAAAAAAAAAAACACTCCATACACTCAAGAGAACCTGGCGACTAAGGACACTACATGGCATCTTTGGCTAAAACTACACAAACCCTTTGTCTAAAACATTCTTATAACAGATATTTTTAATTTAATGCCACTACTTTGAGGCAAAATTATGTTATACAGTGGTACCTTGAGATACGAATGCCCCAACGTATGAGTTTTTTGAGATACGAGGCATCACTAGTTTGATATTTTGCCTTGAGTTACGAGCTAAAATTCGAAATACGAGCCATCAAAGAACTTTTCGCCGCACATTCCGAGGAACTGATGTCGGAGGAGTTGACAGAACTACAGACGCGGCAACATATGGAGATTCTGCAGGAGATCGGTATCGTGGAGGAGGTTGTCTCTTAAAGTGAAGTAAAGGAAGTGTTTGCAATGTAGGAAAAAGTTTTGAACTTCAAAGAAAAGAAACACCCTGAAAAAGTTACAACTGTTCGTGCAGCGGCGCTATTTAATGACATTTGCCTAACGCTTGACTTTATTGAAAAGAAACACCAGTTGCAACTGATCGTGCAGCGGCGCTATTTAATGACACTTGCCTAACTCATTTCAGAAACATTCTAAAGGGGAGGACTAAACAAAGATACCTTGGACAGGTTTCTATTGAAACACCTTGAGTATGAAAGTGATGAAAGTGTGGCAAAAAAGAAAAAAAACTAATGAAGAAGAAAATTAAGTTAAGCAAAAGTGAAATGAAAGAAAAAAAATTACAAAACGCTAATCGGCTTCGCCAACATCTGTTTATTTCTTTAGATTCTCTTTTATGTATTAGGTTTTATTTTGTTTGTATACAATATTTGCTCATTATAAATACATTTATCTTATGTTGAAAACATTTAACAAAAAATTGGGGTGTTTTTTTGGGGGATGGCACGAATTAATCTCATTTCAATTAATTTCAATGGGGAAAATTGATTTGAGATACAAGCATTTTGACTTGCGAGCTCAGTCATGGAATGAATTAAACTCGTATCTCAAGGTATCACTGTATTTTAAAAGTGTTTTTTAGGTTAAGAGAACATCATGAATAAAAGAGAAATGACTCACAAGTGTGGATAACGTAAAGTTAAACATATCCTTATAGTAAACATTGCTCCGTGACACATAATTCCAATTTATTCAATTAAAATTCTAGTCACTATACCCAATACTACAATGAAAAGCAATGGTTGCTGGTTCTCAAATACTGCCAAAGGTGTATTGCTTACAGGACAATCTAAGCAAAACATATCAGTCCTTAAGCCAACACCTAACGTACAAAAGTTTAAGTAACAAGTTAAAAGGTACCTTGGTGTCCCAGGGAATATCATACACTGGCAAAGAAATGCACAACACAAGAACTTTAACAAACTCAAATTGTATTTCTCAAATGCAAGCAACAAGAGTCAACAGATAGAAGGGGAAGGTTTCAACATTTAGAAAGGTTGAGAACCCCCTTAAACACCAACACATTTCTTGCTTTGTTAAACACTGTTTTGAAGCTGTAAATGAAGCTTTTTCCCTGCAGTATTCTAAGACAAGACATGACAAATGCAAACAGCAAATTACCAGTGATGCTTTTTTGCTATGTGAAGCACAAAACAAACACTCTAAAGTTCAGCTCTCTGCCCAGGAATAAAAGGTTTTTGACAGCCAAAGAGGTCATTCTGTGATGGTTCACGTGGCACTCTCCATAACCCTCATGGTTATTTTAGAAGCAGCCTGTAATTTAAAACCTGCTAACGTTTCTTACATTTCATACAGGAGGAGCAGAGGAGCCAAGAATGATCACACGATGCCATAAATGAACAGTAAAAGTGTGAGATTTATTCATAATGTTTATAATGTGATACATACAGTCCGTCCACTAAAAAGGCCATTGTCCTTAATCCACTTTACATCCGCTAGTCACATGGACTATTTTTTTAAGGTAAAGTGAACATGATACTGTGGAATATACGTCAATCACTTTCAAATTATGAAAATACAGCATGGATGCAAGGTAACTGCCCAGGAACTGTCTGAGACCACATTATTCCTACTTTTGTATGCACAAAACAGAAGCTTCTAAATGAAAACTGATTGAAACTCACTTGAAACTTTTTGGGCATTTATGTGCTTGTTCCTATCAATGGGACTGCCATAAATCGAAATACACCTGTATTAAAGGCATGTGAGTACATGCTATAGTAAATGACTAAAAGTGTAAGAAACCTAAGGACAAAAACAGATCTTTCATCTCAGAATATCACAAAAATTCTTCCTCGCACCATTTGGTAGCCAGCTTGGTACAACAGATTTAGGTTCTGGGGAGAAAAACGTTTTATTTTGTTTATCAATGTATATTCAACTGAAGAATATACAGAACAGAGGTTGGTAAATATTGCTGACCTAACTAAAAATCACTGCACTGCTTTGCATGCGATAACGTACAATGAAGTATGAAGTGAGATATAAGAAAATAAATTGAATATTACTGAAAAAACAAAATGGCCTGGGCTGAATTCCAGACAGCTTACTGCCCAAGTTGAGTTTTCTTGTTCTCCCCCGTCTGCATGGGTTTTTCCCCAAATACTCTATTTATCCTCTCTTATCCCAAAGGTTTACTGGGCAGGTTATTGGGCTACTCTAGTTGAAAAAAGCGACTGTCAATGTGAGAGTATGGCTTGCAATTGATGGACACTCCATCCAGGGTTGTTTGCAGTCCTGCTCCCCAGTGCTGCCAAGATAGGCTCTCACGTACTTTGCCTCAGAACAATAATTGCATTAAGAATGGATGGATGGATGGCCCATGGTTAGCTCTTCTTCCTCACACATGCAAGGCATTGCCTACAGGTACTGCAATTTTCATTCACAATTCAAAGATATGTACATTAGACTGATTAACTGTTCTAAAGTAGCTTAGTGTGGTGTATCATCCAAGTTAAACTCCTGCCTTATGCCCACTGTTGCCTGGATTGGCTACAGATCCCACCACTCCTGAGGTTTTCTTAACGATTCATCTTCTGAACCTTTGAGACGACTGGTTAAACACTGTACTATTGTGCTAATCTTACCTCACATTTGACCATTTTCACTAATCTGACGATCACCCCTTTAGATGAATTTCCCATAAGGGAATATCAAATATGGCTTTTGCCTTGGTTGAATGGATGGTCAACAAAGTTTGTTCATTTGATTTGATATATCAGCTTGCTACCAGTCAGGCTAGCATGGAACTGAAGAATATCAAATGACAGTAATTGGTGTCAGACAGGAATAAACCTTGCATGCAACAGTGATCCTTCAAAGGGCTCACTCACATATTCATGAACACATTTATTCAGTAAGCCAGTCCCCAGTTAGCTTTATAGGACACGTTAGTATAGTGGAATGAACCTAGAGGAAACAAACATGAGCATGGGGATCATCAGAACTCAGCCTGCAATCAGACTGTGGTCTAAACACTGTGCCACCTATCTTTATATTACTATCACACAGGGTGAAGAATCAAACTGATTGTATACTGATACCCAAAAAACAGCAAATACAGAGAAGAACAAAACAGTACCCAAGTAAGGTCAGGTGTGGGATTTGGTAAGGTAAGAACTAGAAATGCAACTCCAGAAGACCAACACTTAACAGGATTTTTTTTTTAATATATAGTTAAGCAAGCCTTATATTGAATTTGAATATTTCAGATAAAAAAGCTTCAGGGATAGAAACTGGGAGTAGGTTCCAGCAAACAGGTTCCACCAAGTGCAGGTGACATTAGGATTAACAAGAGGGCCAACTTCCAGAGAGTGTTGCCCTAGGGAGTTCCATATAAAAAGATGTTTTAATTTAGCCTATAAGCTCTCCTCAAGGCTTTATTGCCTATTATTGTAAGTCATAAATTAAATGGCAGATGCAACAGACCTGTTATAAGAATGAAACTAACTCAGTGCTAAAAGTACCTGAACAAAGCAAGCCAAAATAAGACCCGACATCTCCTATGAACTACTGTATACTTGTTGTTTCTAATACTGGACCTAAGGTCTATCTAAAAATGAACAAATAAAGAAGGCAGGGTGCTAACAAGAACAATTGATTAGGATGAACATGGGCCTTTTTAATTCAGTGATAAGGTGACACTCACAATGGAAGAGAGGCAAGAAAGTTTCTTTCATATCCTTATTAGCAGCAGATGTGTTCACACATGGATGACCCTGGTCTCCTTGACCATGCCTCGGAATTAGTGGCAGCCAAAAATGAGTGCAGCATGCCTTAAACTGAATTTGATTTTTAATTAATTTAAGCAGCTTCAAAATAGCTTAGAACACTGCACATAAACAGATTCCAGAGATCCCCAAGTACTTTTTACTTTAGCAATATGAAATATTTAGGCAATTCAATTTCTGAAGCAGCTTATAAACTCTAGTTTTGCTGGGGGCAAGAGCTCATTCTGGCATCACTGAGTTAAAAAAGCAGTGGAAATCCCTGGACAGGGGACAATTCCATAAGAGGAAAAACTTGCATGAGTGTCCACTCTCAGTCAAACAACAGTCCCCAATTAACCTAACAGGCATATATTTGGAATATGGGCAATAAAAGAGCAGAGTACAAGAAGATACATGGAGAAACTGTAGGACAGAATTGGAGTCCCTCTCAGACTCCATTCAAAGCTGTGTCCCATCACCACTCTTCTTTGTGGCTTTCATGGACAGGATACCAATGTGCAGTCAAAGATATGAGGGTGTTCATTTGGGGAGGCTAAGTGTAACATTGTTGCTTTATGTAGATGATGTTGTCCTCTTAGCCTCAACTGACTGTTGAGTGTGAAGTGACTAGGATGAGGATTAGTACCTCCAAGTCTGAAGTCATAGTATTCTCCTGGAAGAGAGTGGACTGCTCTCTCCAGGTTAGAAAGGAATAGCTGTACTTAGTGGAGGAGCAGAAGAATTTTTACATCTTTCCCAAAGTGGTGGAAAAAAGAAACGAGAGATTGACAAGTGGATTGGAGCAGCGGCAGCTGATCCACGGGTGATGATCCAGACCATGGTGGTGAAACGGGAACTAGGTCTAAAGACAAAACACTGAGTTTACCAGTCAAACTACATCCCTGTCCTCTTCTATGGTCATGGGCTATGGGTAATGACGAAAACAATGAGATTACAAGTACAAGTGGTAAAAATTAGGTTTCTTTGTAGGGTGGCTGGGCTGACATTCCATGATAGGGCAAGAAGCTCAGTGATTCAGTAGAGCCACAGATCAGAAAGGGGGCAGTTGAGGTGGTTTGGGCATGTTGTAAGAATATCCCCTGGTCTGGTCCCCCTAGAGCTGCTCCAGGCACATCCCACTAGGTAAAGAGTTTGTGGAAAACCCAGAAGATGCTGGAAGGATTATATTTCTTGGCTGGCTTGGAAACATCTGGGGATTCCCCAGGAAGAACTGGAATTTGTACCTTGGGAGGGAGAAATCTGGGCTGATCTGCTAGGCCTGCTGTTGTTTCAACCACTACAAGTGGTTGACAAGATGAGTTGAGGATCTGAATCCAGGACATTGCACCCAGTAACCACAGCACCATGTATTAAATGAAGCTTAACTGAAATAAATAAAACACATCTTCATAAATGAGCTACTTGATAGTTGTTAAAAGATGAAGTAGGTAAAAACAACTGTAAACATAAATAAATAAAGACAAATGGCAGCCCCATAAACCTACTGCCATCCCCAAACAGTACGGTGACCTCTCCACAGCCTGCCATTATCTGAACAGATAATTTAAACTCTACCTGCTGTCTGGGTAACGTGTAGTTGATAACAGTCAGCTTTTGTCCATCCAGCTGATGTAACACCTCCAGCTCTGTCATTTATCTTAAGTGTCACTAAGAGATAAAGTTCCTACTCACAAGTCTGATGACAGTTATTCACTGCTAACATGTTCCTTTTTTTACAATTTGAAAAAGGTCTGTTTAAAAATAATAACACTGATTGTAAACATTCTCTTTGATTTCCAAATGCAAAATCCACTGTAGTCAGTGCATTTTGCAATATAGGGTGATTCAAAAAGACTCACCCGATTTCAAAGTGCCATATTTTTACAACTGTGAGGCACCTAGGAACCAATCACATACCAGCTGAAAGAGGGGGTCATAGAGTTTCTGATTGTCACCGGAAGATGGCACCCTCCAGTCTGCAGGAAGTTCAAGCATTTCTTAACAACAAATTCTCTCATGCCTGGATTGGCTGCAAAGCAGCCCACAATTTGGCACTCTACTACTGGCCACAAGATTACCAGATCTCACATCATGTGATTTTTCTTTGTTGGGGTACATTAAGGATTCTATTTATGTGCCACCACTCCCAACAACACTGGATGATCTCCGAAATCGCATTGAAAGAGCTGTGAGTACAGTGACACCCGACATGCTCAATCGAGTATGGGATGGATTTGGCTATAGCATTGATGTTGTTCATAGAGCTGGAGGAGGTCATATTGAGCACTTGTAAAATTACATAATAAACTTTATGCTCACATAAACCATTTACAATATACTGCATTGTTTTGTAATGATTTACAAGTGAGCTAAATAGTTTTGAAATCGGATTAATCTTTTTGATCACCCTGTACTTTAGCCTGGTTCTCTCTACCTGGCATACCCATTGTTGCTGCAAAACTAAGATCCGCGCCTGTCTTGCCAAATTTTCAGATCAAAGACACACTACAAACTATTTGAACTAAACCGTCTTCCTTCTCACCGTCAGACAGTTACTGAGTTTCGAAAGGTGATGGCTATACAATCCCCTCTGATCACAATTATGTTTAGGGCTGCAATGATTAGTCAATATAATCGATGACGTCGACTACAAAAAATCGTTGATGCAGATTTTTAATTGTCAACGCGTCATTAATAGAACCTTCAATAGAGGCTCCAGTCACAAAGAACCACATTGGTTTTTGTAACTGCAATGCACTACATGAACGTCTGGGGCATTATCGTTTGTAATTGTTTGTCAAGACTGCACACAGTCCTACCAACGAAGAAAGAACATCTGAGGAGAAGAAGAATGAAGAGGAAAATAAACATGGTTGCAATGGCAAGTCGGATAGAGGAGAGGAGAGGAGATGGAAAAAAATTGAGACAGAAACTTTCTGAAGTGTGGAAGCACTTCACCAAAAAAGAAAAAAAGGTTGAATACAGATTATGCAAAGCGGAGCTTTCTTTTCACGGCAGCACCACCGCGATGCATGAGCATCTGAAACGCAAGCATCCTGGAGCTGTGATGCCGCCGTCTCTTGAGAATTTATGCTGGCGCTGTTAGTTAGTTAGTTAGTTAGGGTCAGATTAGGAGGGGAGGGAGAGTGTGAACAAGACTGAGAAAATAACAGTAAAAAAAGCTAATTTTTACAAGTAATAAATTTACACCTGATCTGTTCATTTTCAAATAATATTGCATTAGTGCGATGATGTTTTCTGATTGGTACTATTCAGGTCATACAATGATTTCTTCAAAATGTCACATATATTTATTTGTCTCTTTCTTTTTTTTCCCCCCAGTGCTGCGCGCTGACACCAGAAGGCGAGAGCTTATTCAGTGCTAGCAAGAGCACGCAGGTGGCCAGTTGCTTGTGCTATAACAAGCTTAACCTGGCGGCGATCAAAGCACATGTACTGTGCAAGGCATGTATGGGGTCCACTGAGAAAAGAAGGGCATTCATGGCTCACCTTGCAGAGGAACATTCTTTCCTTTGCATGTCCTGGAGTCCTGTGCAGACTGGGCAAGGTTGGGCAAAAAAAAAAAAAAAAACACGTTCACTGATTACAACCAAAAGAAGGTACGCGAATGTTTTCCCGAAATGTACTATAAGGTCATAAAATGAATAATTCCAAATATCATATATACCTATGTCTCAGTTTTTTTGTCAGTGTGGCTTTGACATAATGGGCCACAAGGTGCATAGTAATTCAGCATAAGCAGGAACACTCAATAAAACTGAATAAAAAAATCAAGTGACAATGAGATACGAATAAGGCGTTTTTTGTGTCAGCTTTTACCCATCCAGATCAGAGAATTTCCAGTTTGATTGTCTCAAAACACCTCTCACATCTACAGTTATTCCCAGTTTCAGATAAAAAGTAGCAGCATCAGATCACTGGGAGGCAGTAGTATGTATCGTGATCGTGACTGAGAGAATAAAAGTGGAAAAAAAAAAAAAAAACGGTAACTTGTACAAGTACTATACATTTACAGTGGCTGTTACAGATGCAAAGCAAATGTATGTGTTTACTGTATAATATTAACAATAAGACCAACTCACTACTCAAAATGGTAAATACACAAGGCAGTCGGGATCGAACCGGGGGACTCTTGATTATAAGTCAGCAATTCCTACCACTGCTCCACAGAAGCTATTGTATCATCCTTGAACCTTTTGTGAAAATGTTTATTTGATTTTTGCACTTCAGGCTTTACACATTATATAGTTTATGTCTACATTTTGTCATTTAGTACTAAAATATGAAAAACGTTTCTGTTTTAACAATGTATTTTTTGGTTAAGTTAAATGCACTTTTTTTGTTTAAAGACTACATGCACTTTAGTTTGTATTGTTTAATGTATTTCTTTTTTATTGTGATGGTTACACTAATAAAAAAAACATCTGATTATTTTCAAATTCATATGTTTCACTGGTTGTTATTTTAATTTGATTATTATTAATTTTAATTGTGCTAATGCAGAGACATCAGGGTGACATTCACAGGTGGACAGACGTGAGCAGATGAGGTAAGACATGCACTGGAGCCCAGAGCAGGATGTGCAACCACAGGTCACAGGCTTCAAAATAGTAAGGCACAAAATAATGGTGACTAATCAACTAATCGAAAAAACACTGAACGATTAGTCGACTACCGAAATAATCATTAGTTGCAGCCCTAATTATGTTTGACGCTAATTTTTGCCAGAGAACCCTAGGAACAACCTGCTCAAATGATGTTCATTTTATCTATTAACTTCCCTTGGACAGAGACAGAATCCATTTCCAAAAACTTATGTCAAACCTATCTATAGTAAATGTGTAGGTTTCATACTAATAAAGAACAGTCAAAACTAAACTAGTATTATAGCAAAGATGAAAAATATGGTGGAGAAAATAGTCGTGAGATGCCTGTAGAAATGTCTTATGGGCATTCCACTATACCGGTCAAATGCTGGTTACTGGAAATCAACACAAAATAATTTTGTGGAAATGTCTGTCTTCTGAAAACATGATAATGAGAGAGGAAAAAAGTAAACTGTCAGAGTGTGATGTGGTAACAAAGAAACTGGAGATCGCAAGTAGAAGATAAACATTATGTTTTGTAGGACCCAGCCGTAGAATGGCCAGTAAGGGAGAGGAAGCTAGTTGGCCGAGGTCTCCAAGACTCTGACTGCTTCTGCCTTGTCCGACACCTTTTCTATAATCTGTCCGTGGTTCTACAATTACCTTAAGGACAGATGTTGTTTTTCATTTATGTTAATTAGTTTCTACTTTGTTTTTGGTATATTTTGACAACTTTGTATCCTTATATATGATAATTCTGTCTTTAATGAGTGATATGCTTTGAAGAACAAAACATTTTGTACTCTTGTATTGTATTTCCGAGGTGGCAATGATAGATTGGCCATCTAGCTCTGTGAAGGGGATTACTTGTATTCTGTTTTGTGTATTGTATTTACCCAATTTTTTGACACCCATTGCATGCCCAACCTACTTGGAAGGGGGTTTCTCTTTAAATTGCCCTTCCAAAGATTTCCTGTCTTCTTACACAGACAAGGCTGGGGGGCTGTCCAAAAATAAGACCTGTTAAAGCCCATCAAGGAAAATCATTGTGTGATATTTAGATATACAAAAAGAAATGGCTTCTTCCCATATCACAAGATATGTGTGCTATATCGATGCTCAACTCTATACAGGCCTTGCACAGTTGAATACACCTTGGCATGCCCTGACATCCTTGCCAGGTTTCATTTTCCTTTGTGTCTGATGCTGTAGAGATGGGCTCAACCTAGCAGTGACTTGTATTTGATTGAGAAGATTAAGAAAACAGAAGCATATACTGTATATACTGAAAGAGCTTTTAAAGAGTATGTATCCCAGCACACTTTGACCCCATTCAAGTAGATCTGTTAGTATAAAACAAACTCAGGCGACTACTACAGGAGAGGAAAGCTTTAAAATTAGAGATGTTTGGTCTCCATGATCCCCAATGTGTTTTTTCCTCTGCCATTAGTGGTTAGATTCTGTCCATTATTTACTAAATTAAAAGATGCATGGTTTTCAGAACAAATGCACTAAACTTTTTATTGGTCAAACATTTTAGACACCTCCAGCAATATTCTACAACCATTTGCACTGTCACTTGCCATCTTTGCTTCACAGCTTGCAAGGTTTGTTTATTTGTGATTACTCCTTGAATATACAGTATATACTGTATATATGGTATACTTTGCTTATATAAGTGTGGATTCTCCACACATCCAAAAGACATTCAAGTTATGTACCTGGTAACTGCTTATTTGCGCAATATGGGTAACTAAGAGAATGGTCGTTAATCTGTGGCCTATGAGTGGAAAAAAGCCCAGTCCAAGGCTGGTTTGTGTCTTGGGTCCTATGCCCAGGCCAAAAGCAACCAGGCTAAGTGGAATAAAGGTTTGCAAATATACACAGAATACTGAATATCTATGTAGAGTGTGTGTGAATGTTCTGTACAATGTCCATCACAGGTGGTTGTAACAATGTATATCGACACACAGTATACTATTTTCATAAATTAAATAACTGAAATATTATTGTCAGGCAACATAGTTGATAGGAAATTAAATATGCAAGGATATATAAATTTCAATTATATTATACTGTAAAAATTTACATGTATTGTTAATACACTGTACAGCTGTGAAGAATAGTAGCTAGCTTCCTAATCTCAGCAACCTAAGTTGCACAGTTTTTCCAGCAAACAGCTTTGCTGATTAGCACAAGGTCTCAAGATGGACTCCAGGAAGCAAGTGACCTACCAGGTACACTGTCAACAGGATACATACATACATACATGCAACTGAATATTTACTGCATACATAAAATATATCTGTGTTTTATCCATATTGAGGCATTAGTACATGCATGGTGGTTAACACTGCTGCCTCAAAATGCCTTCAGAATCAACAGTTCAAATTGCAAAACAGGCACTGCCAATGTGGAGACTGCCCAGTCTCTTAGTGTCTGTGTGGGTTTCAATGTGTATTCTTGTTTCCGCCTACATATGAATTTGAATTTGAAGTTTGATAAAGGAGAGATTACCTTTCATGTTGTATGCATACATACATGTATATACATACACACACATATATACATTCATACATATATACATACACACACACATATATATAAAATATGTACTGTAAAATCACATCCATCCATCCATTATCCAACCCGCTATATACACATACTGTATATGTACATACATACATGCATAAACACACACACACACATTTTATATATATATATATATATATATATTCAAATCACACACATGTATTTTATATGCACATGCAGTATACATACTGTAGATCTGTCTATCCCTATATATATCTGTATAACTCTCTCACATATATACATACATACATATATAATAAGAATGTATATATACACGTATGTATATATACACATGCAAAGCTTTCATACGTATGCAGTTGTGCTTTCATACTTTAGCAGTTGCTGAGTAGCCAGGTTTTCTTTGCCAGGACCAGACTTCCGATTTGCACCACAAGAGTAGACAAACAACCGTCTTAGCCATTCAGGCCAAAGGAGGGCTGTCTGCAGAAGATATTAACCAGGATTCCAACTCCAAGAGTTTCTCTTTTTTGCAGCAGACTACTGTAGGTTTATTTGAACCCAGCTTCAGTCACACATTTTGCTCAAACACACACACACACACCTCCACTGCCTGTGATAAAATCTGTGTGTGTAACTTGTAGTACAAGCACAGTCAACACAGAAAGTCCAGGCATACACCAAACTGAGGTGTATGAACAGTTCACATTAGGAGTACACCAGGAGTACACCAGCGTCAAATGATGGTATTTTGTCCACACATAGGAGTACAGATCTGTGAATGTGTGGTTGTATGAACTGGCAAAATGCGTCATCTTTTGTCAAAATCTATCAATTGAAAAATTTCTTGAAATTTTTTCAACCCAGACCATCAGGCTCTTACATTTTTCAATTATTTCAAACCACATAGTTGACATCTGTTTTTGAAGACATTTCACACAGTGTTTATTACAAAAAGGACCACAAAAAATGCAACTCAACTGAATGACTGGTTCCCCATGCCTTCCAGCGTGAAAAAAAAACTGCCAAATCTTTTAACAGTGGGCTTCCATAAATATTTGAAACTGCATCCCCAGGCAAGTCTGTGGTTAAAAGCTTGTCCCATTCCTGAGAAACCCAAATGCGATTGAAATTTCAATAGATTAAAAGCTTCAAATTTCTGTTAACACGTCAACAATGATAAAAGTAATGTGGTGAAAACATTAACAGTATTGAAAAATGAGCACCAAGGCTTCCATTTTAACAACAATTTCAGTTAAATGTACAAATAAACAGCATTGTCCCTTATTCTGCACAGCTAAACTCATGAATGCCCTAAATAAGCAAATTCATGTGCAGCATTTAATAGCATGCAAGTAGCTGGAAATTCACTGGGGATAAACATGTGTTCTTCAGCAGAATTTAAACCAAAAAGTTGATTAAATAAATAACCAACAACAGTACCAAACTTTTTTAGACATTCACAGACAGACAGGATGCCAGCAGCAAATCCAGGCCTCTCCCAGCTAAACAGCTGTTTCAAGTCCATCCAGCTATGTGTTTCTCCAAGCCAGGGTGTGTGTCTGCTGTCTGCCAAAACACCCAAAGCAGGCTCCGGTGGTGCAGACGAATGCTCTGCTTAGGTCATGCCACAAAAACCTGGGCTCCTATATCATCTGTTTTTAATGCCTTCATGTATTTTTTTTATACTTTATTTGATCTACACATCAATATATCATCTTTTAGAACAATCACCATAACTAAGCAAAATGATACAAGGGATAACACAGAATCTTGGCATTACAGAATAAATTATGGAAGGGAAACACCACCTCAAAATATGTCTCATGCCACATAATCGGTAAGCCATGGGACCTGAAAGTGGGTGTGCTGACGGTGCCACACATCTTCGTCACACAGTGTCCACCATTGGAACATTCATGTGAAACAGCTCTGACCTCTTCAATAGTACTGAGGGGACAGTAGGTCACTTTAAGGAAGGGCTGTAAACACAGCCATTCTTCCACCTTTGCTATAACCAGCTTATTTCTTACAGGTTTGGCAACTCTGAACTGGCATGTGTGCAAGTGTGCCCTCTATTGATTGCCATCCCACCCTAGGCTGGCTGCTGCCCAAACAGGCACTGGCTTCATACTACTATAAAATATAATTACCTTTAATAAAAACTAAAAACAAAAGCAAGTTGAGAAACTGGAATGAGCATGTAGTTGCGAGTTTAAACTCATCCAAGCCATGTAAAATTCAATGAATGCCATGACACCAGTGGTTTGCCCTTTCCAGATACGTCAAATTCTCAATGTAATGTGGTCCTTCACCTTCATCTTTAACTGGATTTATACAACCTCTTGTAGTGGGTGCCATGGTGCTATAAGCGACCCCAGATAAAAAAATAAATCTTTTTGAAAATAACTGCAGAAATAATGACACTTGAATCTAAAAAATATAAAATAATCTATTTAGTATATATCATGCAAAAGATGCTTAAAGATCTGTAGCTCCTGCATAACTGTTTTAAGATTTGCTTATCATTGAACTTTACAGTTCATGCCATGCTTGCTTAACCCTATCAGTATTGACCAGGGGTGGGCAGGGTTGGTCCTGGAGGGCCGCAAAGGCTGCAGGTTTTTGTTCCAACCCAGTTTCTTAATGAGAAGTCAATTTTTGCTGAAGTGACGTTTTGATGCCTCATTTTAGTGGTCTCGCTTGCTAAGGTTCTCGCCACTTAACTGCTTATTTGAGTCTTAAACAGCTGCATTCACTGTTTTTAACTGATCCTTGTTAGCAAAGAGATGCAAAGACAAAGGAGCCAGCAGTTCTCCATCCAACTTGTTTCCATTTACACCTGAGTGGATTCATCATGCACTATTTGGTAAATAAAACATTTGAGAAAAAGATGTGACAGACTGAAAATGATCTGTTTTGTGCTTCAAATCATTTGGCTGATAACCTTCAAAAATTAAAAAATCTATGATCTAATAACTCAATATTGGAGACTAGCAAGCCATAAAATTAAATAAAGTCTGAGACTGGCAAGGATTGGTTTCTTATTAAGTAATTGGATTGGAAAGAAAACCTGCCGCCACTGCGGCCCTCCAGGAACGACATTGCCCACCCCGGTACAGACCATAATGCATGGAAAACTAAAGTGACCATGACCTCCACAAAGCATGAGCAAACGGAAATGCCAGTGCCAGTCTGTGGAATGAAATGGGGTTTTAATAAATAAATAAGTAGGTCATGGGTTATTCAGAAAGGCTTTAAGTACCAATGGAAAATTGGCTCTATCCCCAAAACGTATCAGATGCCAACTTGAGTGATGCTGCTGGTACTGATATGCACCTAGGACACGGAGAACTGGGATCTGTGGGAAGATGACCTTCAAGTGAATGAGAGAGGGCACAATGAGCCAAAGCGACTGGCACACACAAATGTGAGCCAGGCCGGTTTCGTTTCCAAAGCTGACTCTTCGTTTTTTTCCCCCTTGATATGAGGGAGCTACAGCGCTAATAATTACCAGAGATCACACAATGCATCTTTGCCCCCTATAGCGCCTTACATCGTAGCCATCACCAGCGTGACAAATGAATGGTGCAGTATAAGATTCTAGCATCTAGCAGAGCTGTTGAAAACAGACAGCTAACTTCAACACAATGTGCCGGGCGAAAGGGTCATCTAATAATAGCTAAGAAATCACACACCAAGGAAATCGAAACGAGGGAATACTCAAGTTTGTACTTTACGAAACTGAAATGGAAAGAAAACCTGCGGATACCGAGATCGGGAGCTCGATTTGGCCGAAGACACCACTTGTTTTGTCCATCGACACGGGAATAACTGATCATTTGCAAGGCCCTCGTTCTAGAAGCAGCTAGGGCTGTAAATCTTTTCTGCATCAAAGCACGAAGCTTTCAAAATGGTTCTGATGAGCAGTACGCTTGGAAAGGATGTTGATTTCTTTTCACCCCCTCACAACTCGTGCCTTCTGTAATTAAAACGCACCACTCAAGCACAGCTGCATTTTTGTTTCCATTTTATTTTTCTTTACGCCAGGCTGCACTGAGAACGTGTGCAATCTGCACAGTCTATGCAAACACTAGTCGCATTCCACTAATGTGCGATCGATTTAAAATCAACCCATGGTCTCGATCAATTATACCATACCATTTCCATAAAATGGAAAAAAAATATCTGGAGATCAATAGCGGGTGCCGATCGTGTAAACAATATAAATACAATAGTGAGCTCTGTTCTAAAACTCATCTCGTGATTGTTTATAGCCACACCATTGTCTATATTTTTTTCTCTTTTTTCAAACGGTATTCTAAACCCACATCCGCCGCTCACACACCCGAACTGTAATTATAGCACCGGCACCACCCCATTTCATCCCATGACCAACTTCTCCACGAGTTGCATGTTTCCCTCTTTTAAGGCGCCACCTGCGTCCCAGCTAAAACCCCAACGGATATAATCGGGAAAACTAACATTTTCAGCCGCCTATAATTTAGGGGAATCACCTTGGATCATTAAACACAGCGCTGCGAACGGAAAAGTGCACTTACCGGAGCCGGCCGGCGGAGATTGCTCTTCTCCATCCTTGCTATCCATGATTCAGTCAGTCGCGCGCTTCCCTATCGATCAGATGCAATTTCATTCCTCCCTCGAGTCCCCCAAACGCTCTTTCATTCAGATCTGAGGTACAATTCAGTGATTTCCTGTAATAATAGCAAGCGGGCAGTGCGCTTCCAAATACTAGCGACTCTTTGAAAATTCAAACAATTTCAATATACTATTTAATAGGAATAGGCTTCGTTCATATAATGAAATATGTTGTTCCCCTTTGCAAAAAATAATCCAAAGTCCAACAAAACTTTGTCTGGGAAATAACCAGTCACTGGGAGGGAAAAAGGAATGCCTTCTTTCAGCAACCGCACAACAGCTGATGGATCTGCTATTGTACGGACTGTCCCTGCCTGGCCTCCCGTGAGGAAGGTGCCACTTAGCGGGGGGATGTAAGCTTTCAAACTCATATGTAAGATAGCAAAGGAAGACTCTTACAGTGAATTAATTAAATATATTAAATATAGTATGTAGTTTTAAATATATAACATTCCATTTTCTTTATCGAAGCAGGCGTATGTGTTTAATTAAACGAATAAAAGGCCATACACCCCCGCAATCTCACCTCTTCTTTCTTAAGGGTTGACGATTCCAGCAAGAATCCCAACATGTCCAGACTATCTGGGGAAAGTTGAATTCTTTTGGCTGGAAGCACAGATGGTGACTCATTTAGAGAAAAAAATCACGACAGGCTCCCCGTAACTCACATGCACGTATCTTTACGTAGCACTTGCTACTTTAAATCAAACTCTGTTCACTAAGAGCCGATCAATTTTTTTTCTTTTGGCCTCTCTATTTAAATACTAATGTGTTGATTAGCGGCATACCACACCATATATACGTCGGACCATTATTACATAGGAATAAATAAAAAATACAATGCATCATACAATTCATAATCTGTTGCAATTGTTCGATTACTTCATTACAGGTTGGCTAGTCTGTATTATAAGGTCGCATCCGAAACCACCGTTGCTGCAAACTAACGCTAGTGGCCGCTGCTGCAAGCAACAAATCAGCACATTCTTTGGTACACTTGCGCCCCGTCCAGGATTGATTCCGGCTTTGCGCCATATGATCCTCAATAGAATAGGCACTAACATTCGCGAGAGAGATATACAAAAATGTAATAATTGCAAACGATGGATGGTTGGAATCTCATTTTGGTCACAGTGATTATGGCTTTTACCTTAGTGTTAGGGTCGTCTGACCTCAATTCCGGGAGTTTGCGTGTTCTTTCCGTGTCTACGTACAGTTACCATCCACCGCCTACAGACATGTTAATTGGCATCTCTACATTTTCTCTGTTTGTTTAATCAGGATGTGGAATTTGAGATCTTCGATCAATGGCTTGCTCAATGGTCCGAGACTGGCGCATAAAAGAAGTGGTGATGCGACCTTTTCCTTTTACGCTCATTAAATTTGGCATAATTTATAGATAGAGAGGTCAGGCTAGTACATTTGAAAATTTCATTTAAAAAACTGTTAGAATTACACTGTTTGTGTGTAATTTAACACCTCCCGAAAGATCATAATGAATACTATATGATCACTTATTTTAAGCTTTGCTTTTATTACTAGTGGAAAGTGTGCCTATTTTCATAGAATACAAGTGTTAGACATTCCTAAATATTTATATGTATTTTTTTTCTAGTTACTGATAACTTTTCTTGTCTGTTCTAATTCCAGAGTCCTCTGATGGCAGTCTGTACTATTACCACCATAGTGCGATGATCATATTCAGATATTAATGTTTTTTTGGTTTGTTTGTATTATTTGTATGAATGTTTTTGTACCCAGTTGGGTTTTTCAAGTTTAAAGATTCCATTTATGGTGCTACTATCTGCATGTGGTCTTTGGGACAAAAAACAACCTGAAGACACCCTAGCAGTTTTACTATATTTGTGAACTTGGAGAAGAGTTAGCTAACTCGTTAGAATTACCAAGGGAAGAGACGTGGACCTATCTGTGCTTGCTGGCCCACTGGCTTTCGTAAGAAGACACTGGCAATGCCATATCTTAGGCATACCGCTGGTAAAAGAGTCCTATTAATCCTTGTCTTGAGAAAACCCCTCCAGATAGACAATGTTTTTAGTGAAAACTTCAAGCCTTGTCCTCTGTTGCTGAGGTGTTTCACCTGCATGTTGTTGAGCCACAGCAATTGCTTTGTTTTGATGTTGTGTCTCTTCATCTGTGTCATCTGTGTCGTTGTTGCACAATGGCGTTTACTGCACACAGGTCTTACGTAGTGAGAAGTGAGGTGCATGCAAACGCTGAAAAAATGTAAAAGCGCATGTATGCGCCATCTAGTGGCTGTGGTTGAGCGTGAGCAGAGCAGACTGCTCCACACACACACACACAGGTATTTCGTTTATATATGTTGTGATGGATGGCCGGCCAAATATTCCAGCCCACACCTCCAGGCCTCCAAATGGAGCCCTCCCAGCAGCATGGAGGTTCCCCGAATTCCTGCAGGGCCTTATGGACCTTGTAGTTTTTATAAACAGCCCTGCCTGATACCATGGGGACCACCAGGAGCCGCTGTAGGGAGGTTTGGGGGGTGCTACGTGCCCTATAACCTGGAAGTACGTCCTAGTCACATGAACAGTACAAACGACGTGCTTCTGGGTTGAAGAAAAGGAGCTTTTATCCAACCCGGAAGTGTTCACAGTCACATGGACAGAGAGAGAGAAACGCTTCCGGGTCACGGACTATATAAAGGACTGAGAGAGACCAGAACACTGAGCTGAGCTGGGAGGAAGGGTGGCTAAGTGTCTGGGAGAGGAGGATTGGGAATAAGAGTTGTATTATTATTACTGAGTATTGTATGAGTAGTGTGGAGTGGAGGGTGCTTGGTGCACAATATTATCTATATATATAAAATCCCTATGTGCGTCCAGGTGTCCGTGTGTGGGTGTCTTCTGATTAAGTGCGCATGCGTGGGGCACGGTGCGACGCACGATATTACTGTCAGAGAAAGTTAAAGGTGTTTTACAGAAATACAAACCAGCATTACTGCGAGAGGAAATTAAAGGTACACAATACAGTGACGCATATTACAGCCACATACAAGCCAGTATTACTGTCAGAGGAGATTAAAGGCATATTACCGACGCGCACGCCTGTATTACCGCCAGAGAAAATTAAAGGTATATTACGGACGTACAAGCCAGCGGACGTGCAAGACGGTTTCCTTCAATAAGGGCGCGCACAGGCATCCTTCAATAAGGGCGCGCACAAAAAGGCGAGCCTCAAAAGGGCGACCTCAATTGGGCGCAGCGAATAAAGGCGCGCGTAAATAAAGATCTGCACCTTTGTTGTTCTTCACATATTATAGAGCCATTTGAACTAAATTATCTACGAACGCCTTTATTCGCCGCGCTCAATTGAGGTTGCCCTTTTGAAGCTCGCCTTTTTGTGCGCGCCCTTATTGAATAGAGCCGTACAAGACAGTATTACTGTCACAGAAAATTAAAGACACACAATACACGGCGACAGCCCACGAAGAACAGTCAGCTCAGCAAGTAAACATCAACAAAAGAAAGGCTGAAAGAAAGAAAAATACGACCAACAAAAAGAATGAGGTCAAAGTCCTTTGCCATTTAATATAGACTGTTCCTACTAATGTTTATGCACTACTGTTCTAGCGCCCGTTATTGTAACAGGCTAAATGACTAGTTATAAAATAAATAAGTATTGCACTTTTACCTGGTGTTTGGCGTGGTACCTGAGGGTTCCAGAGGTCAATAGCGACCTCTACTGCTACAATGTCTAGTTTTGTCTTGAATTCAAGTATATGGAGTTTTGTAATTTTATTTTATACTGTTTCTAATGCCTTTAGGTTTTAGTACTGAGCACCACCATTTTGTGTACTCGTCATTAGGACATGTCTTCAAGTTTCCTGATGGAATTCTTTGGAGGTTGTGACCTTGACATTACAGCACAGCAGATTAAAAGCTCGACAATTAACTTGGTTTCCTAATTTAAGAGTGTGGATAACAGAAACCTTTGTGAACTAATTTCCTTTCTTAAAATATCTTTCTGGTATTGAATCCCTGGTCTGTACTTTTGGCTTTTTTTATAAATGTTCTGGTTTAGACATTTTCAACTCTTACTTTGTTTCTTGACTATGTCTCAATTTCTGGTCAATTAATTACTTTATTTATTATTCAAGAATGAATGGATAACTGTTACTCATTTAGCACTTTAAGGCTTTAACCAAGGTCATTTAGAATATCAGAGTACCATGTAATGACTGATATACTGTATTTATGTTTTATTGTTAGAGCAGAGACATGGTAAGTGACAAACTCAGATTTACAAGGTTAGCAGAAGTACAAAATCTGATCTACTAGCCCTGCAGTATAAAGCCCACTTTACTCACCACTTTGACACCCTGCTATTTTTATGCCGTTTCTAATGTCCTTTTATTTTTGTACTGGGAACCAGCATTTTGTGTTTTTGTCATTAGGACACTCTTCCAGTTTCTAAAGGGCATCCTCTGAGGTTGTAATGCTTCAACAACACAGGTTAAGAAGTTGGCAATTAAACTCTGTGCACAAATTTGGGTTTTTAAAAATGTCTCCCTGGTTTTGAATTCTTAAGCTGAATTTTTGACTTCAATTTTTTACTGAACAACTCTGGTGCTAACATTTTTAACTCTTGCTTTGTTTCTTGGTTATGTCTCATCTTCTGGTCAATTTAGTTTTTCCTGCTAGTCCTTGCTAGTATAACACCTCACAGGACTCTGTAGCTACCTTTCAGTGGTTGAAGTGGAAAAAAAAACGGGTAGTACTTTTTGTTGTTCCAGATGAGGTTCTGTCGAAACAATTACAGATAGTGGTGGAGGAAGATGGTGTCCCTTGGAGGTCTGAAAAGTGCTCTGATATACACAACTAATTTCAGAAAGTGGGGGAATGGGGATTCTCCTTGAAAATGCAAAAGCTTGGTTGAAATTACAGATTGTTCTTCTAAATACAGGTTCATTGTGTGGCGGTACGTACACAAGAAATGCTGGAACTCATAAGGGAAAAGTGGGCCGGTGTCAGAATGGGATTCCATTAAGTACCAGCCCACTACATTCACTGCCACCTTTAACACTGGAAACATTGAAGGATACCCCCAATATGATGATACCTGCAGTGGTAAATCTTCAAAGACATTCACTAAGTGTTGATAATAATGAATAACTTTGGAAAATACAGGTACTGTAAAAACTGTTATGAAGATTTATTTTCTCCAGTATTCATGCCAGCTAGAAATTTTGTTTTCTTCTCCTCCTTAGCCATCTGATCACAGCATCTTATGTATAAATGTGGAAGTGTGTGTGTCTGTCTGTCTGGCCGTGAAGTGAGAGGTGGAGTCTGGGTAAGGGCTCCACCTCCGAGGATGCACAAGTGAGGCCAACACATTTGCAAAATGAAAAATGAAAACTCCGAAGAAGGAGTCACTCGCTTACCTGCTAATACAGAAGTGAGGCGAGCACATTGGCAAAACGGTAACCCTTTTACTTTTCCTCCCGCTGCTAATACACAAGTCATGCGAACACATCAGCAAAACGAAACCTCCGAGGAGAGACACACCCAGAGTAGTTCCTTTCAATTACCTGAAAACTCTACATTTCAAATTTTTTTCTGATGATTTCAATAGTTTCTTGGACTCCGTACTGTTTACAGCACAGGCTTACATAGTTAGTATGTTATAAGATTGAATTTTTACTTTTACCAATTTAACCATCTGAGATTTATAGACTTGTCCATCTTAATTCAGTGGCAATTTAATTTCCATTTGCCTTCTTTAGATGTGCCTATCCCTCCCTCTGCCAACTGCTTCCTCTTGTTTTAAAATGTCCGCCATTGTACCTAAAAATAATAAAGTGACTTGCTTAAATGATTGGTGCTGTGTCTCTTACGATTTTTGTTATTAGAAAGTGCTTGGGGACCTATGTTAAGGATTTTAGTTGCTCCAAGTTACTTGCTACTTTAGATCCATTGCAGTTTGCCTGTCATCAAAACAGATCTACTGACAATGTAATTCCCATTGCACTACGCTCTGCTCTTTCTCATTCGGACAAAGGGGACAGACACTTCTTTAAGGATGGGATTTGTGGACTTCAGTGCAGCATTAAATGCTATTATGCTCTCTTTGCTCATCCCAAGATCAGGGCACTTGGCCTTTCCCAGAAGCCTAAGATTTTTTAAGTGCACTAATCTACACCATAGCAGCCTGCAGAGTTTTGTGTTGGGTGTTCTACTATACTTCCTGTATACACACAACTGTGCAGCCATAAGTAACTCTGGTATTATTTATTATCAGACATGTTGACAATACAACAATATAATGTCAAATAAAATTAGGTGTTCTGCTGTTTTATCCTTTTTGTAAGCTTTTTTTACTATTTATAAAACACTTTGAGCTATACCACTGTATGAAAATGCGCCACCTGTATAAAAAAAAGTGTTGTTAATGAGCGTGTGGCCTTGCTTTTGTTGTTGTTTCTGTCCTTGGGCCACACACTCCTGGGATAAGCTCCACTTCTCCACACCAATTACATGAATGAGTGGGCTCATAAAATCTAAGGAAGGGAACTTTATCTTCATTTACTAAACATTTCACCCGATTGCCCAGGTTTATTGGCTGTGCACCAGCAGCACATATCATGGACATCAGCTTTAAAATGCTCTCTTAAATGAAGCTGCTTCAAGGCTGCAGAATCCTGAGCTCAACTCTTGTCCCAGTGACTTTCTTTATGGAGTCTGCAAATTATCCATGTGTAAGCATTGGGTTTTCTCCATCTATTCCAGCTTTCTTTTTCATTCCAAAGACGTGCAGATTGAGTTAGTTGGTGAATTTTAATTGGTCTGCCATTCAGTTAGTATAAACCTTGTCTCATATGCTGCTGGGATAACATCCATCCCCCATCACCCTGAACTGGATTAAGATGGATCAAGAATGGAAGGATGACTGTTATTCACTTTTAACAATGTTTTAACCAATGTAAGTTAAAATATCATGAATAACATACAAGGATTGATATATTTGTTTTATAATTAGAGCACAGACAGGTTAGGTGACAAACTTGGAGCTTCAGAAGGTTCATCTAAATACCCTATGGTTATTAATAATTAAAAATTAAGAATTGTAAATAGTATGCATTATCAAAACCTTTTAATTTATAGCAAATTAACAAAAGATGTGTTGCAGACCCTTTTTTTAGAAATAATTGCTAAATGTGTTATAAACCAATAAAGCACAAGATATGGAGACTTTAGCTTTGAGGGTTAAATACATTCTGAAAATGAGGGTCTTCAGTCCTTTTTAAAAACCAGAGATGGATTCAGCTGTTTGGTGCATTCATCTGTTACATTATGGAGTCGTTTTCCAGGAGGAGCAGAGAGTTATTTCCTTGCAGCTGCCATATGAAGTGTTTAGTAAGTTATGTCCAGAAACTGGGCACACATTTCAGAGCAACGTTGTTGCCGGATTTTACACTCCTGGTGCGGGTGGTGTCTGCACTTTCAATACTGCATTATAAAAGTGGATACAATGATCACACTAATAAAGTACTTGCATACAAAATAAAAGTTGTCTTTTGTCCTGGTTTTTTTAAAACATGCCAGTCCCAGAACACATACATGTTTATTTTTATTGCCTGATAACGCATTGGGCTATCACTTTTTTTATTTTATCCCCTGGTTAATGATTTATTGTTGAAAGTTAAACAATATGGCTCCATGTAATTATCATAAATTGCCCTAAGACTAACGACCACCAGCAGATGTTTTGCATGCAAATCTCTCATGAGAAGCATGCTTTTTGAGTACCTGGGAAAAAGTTTTTAAAATGTTGAAAGCAAAATATTTGTACCACTTGCTGGGATGCTAGATATGGTGCAGACTCAGTCTATTGTTTAGCTTCAAGATCCAGAAAGTATATTTTCTGTTGTAGAGCAGTGTGATGACAAAGTTAGTAAATTCATTAAGATCCATTAGGGATGAAGTGGACCTTTGGGATTACATACTGTACACAAGTGACAAGACAAGTAGGTGCTGTGATGTAGCAAGGCAAAATGGCAAAAGGGGAGTAACACCTTAAATAAAGGAGCAAAACTAGACCAGGAACTTCACCAGTCCACAAAAAGACAAGACATACCCCAGGCAGCCTGACCCCAAACTGAATAAGCAGGCATCAAGGCTTACACAGGCCCAAAATCAGACAAGAGCTTTTAACAGTTCAGAAATACTTTTAAGTGTTCTAAATATAAATAATGCCCTCCAAATGAGAAAGCATATAAGCTTCTGGCTGAAAGGACAATGAATGTTGTGCTGCACCAGTGAACACACAGTGGAAGTTTGAAACTTGAAAGTACCTGTTATGAGAATGACCTTAGAGTCAAAGTGGACTCTTCTTTATCTGCATACAGACAGTGCACAGACGGCATTAAGAAGGCTGATAGTATGTTAAGTTACATCGCACAATGTGTAGTCAAGAGAGGTTATCCTTGCGTTGTATAACAATAGCAAGGCTTCATGTGGAGTAATGTGTGCTGTCTTAGTCTACATACCATAAAAATGCAGAACAGCAGCACTAGAGAAAGTCCAGAGGAGAGTAACTAGGCTGATTCCACAACTGTGTGGTGTGAATTATAAAAAAAAGTCTGAAGGAATGATTTGACTGAGGTGCTTAAATGATAAAGGGAAATAATACAGTGGATCACAGCTTTTGCTCTCAAATAGGTTCTTCTAAAAGAACACAGGAACACAGATGGGTTTTGATTTAGGCTACATTTCATACAAATATTAGAACCTTTCTCTTTACACATAGACCCATAAATATTGTAAATGGAATAAGTTATCAATAGTGATAAGAGAAACAAGAGAGTTTCATTTCTCAAACAATTTCATGAAATTTATTTTGTAATCACAAAACTCACTAAATGGAGTTATGTAGAATTTTTTTTAAATGTGAAGTAGAAAACAAATAATATTTCTCCCTAAAACCTCATTCACACTTGACCAATATCTTTACACTTCCTGTGTCAATGGGGAGAACATCTCTTGTTTTCCACAAATTGTTTGAAAAGTGAAAATATTAGTTGTATTGCAATTCAGTTTCGTACAGATCTCCACTAGTTTGTGCTAGAATGAAGAACTTGATGTTATTTTGGATAAATTAGGTGAACTATATTAGTTCACTTAGCTGAGATGAGTGGTCTATTCTTGCCAAATGTTGTTGTAATGTTTTAATGTTAACTGACCTTACCATTCCCTAGTTAATTGTTGGAGGGAATGATGCTGATCACAATAATATTTTGTCATCATTTAACTCAATGGGAATCCCAGTCAATTTTACTGAATCAGCCCGCAATCTAGGAGTTATCTTTGACTCTAGCATGTCATTTAAAGCGCATATTACAAAGTTGTCCAAAACATGTTTCTTCCATCTTAAAAATGTTAGGAAATTAAGGCGCTTTTTAAATAAACAGGATTCTGAGAAACTAATTCATGCATTTATCTCTAGTAGGATTGACTACTGCAATGCGGTGTTCACTGGATGTTCAAACTGTTCTTTATACAGCCTCCAGTTAATCCAAAATGCGGCTGCGAGAATTATTACAAGAACAAGAAAATACGAACACATAACTCCAGTTCTTAAATCCTTACACTGGCTCCCGGTTAAGTTCAGGGCAGATTTCAAAATCCTTCTTTTAACATATAAATCATTAAATGGTCGAGGTCCGGCTTACTTGTCTGAACTTATCATGACTTACAAACCAGAGCGCACATTAAGATCTCAAGATGCCGGTCTGCTTATGATTCCAAGGATTAATAAAATAACAGTGGTGGGTCGAGCTTTTAGTTACAGGGCCCCTAAACTGTGGAATGGTCTGCCTGCTACTATAAGAGATGCCCCTTCGGTCTCAGCTTTTAAATCCCGGCTGAAGACTCACTACTTCAGTTTAGCATATCCTGACTAGAGCTGCTGATTAACTGTACAGACTGCATCTCTGTTGTTAGTCATTAGCACTTAAACATAAGTAACATGACAGTTATAATTGGATACTAACCCTCACTTATTCTGTTTTTCTTCTCGGTACTCAAATGTGGCACTTGGTGCCACGGCCCACCTGCCAAGTTGTTTTGCCTGCCTAAGGAAAAGTCATCCCAGATGGAGGATCGCAGGAATCGTGGGAGAGAGGGGTCCTTTCATCGGATTGGCTGGCCCAGCACTGTTTCAGCTGTGGAATGGCCAAATGGGGGAGGCAGCTTGAAGGATGAGGTCTCCAGGACTCTATACAAATACAAATCTTATTATGGGATATATCATCTACTGTTAAATTCTGCTCTGTACTTCAAAAATTTATATATATATATATTTTTTTATTTCTTACTATATTGAGAAATTGTTCTGTGTACTGTACTGTATTGTATTGACCCCCTTCTTTTGACACCCACTGCACGCCCAATCTACCTGGAAAGGGGTCTCTCTCTGAACTGCCTTTCCCAAGGTTTCTTCCATTTTTCCCTACTAGGTTTTTTTGGGAGTTTTTCCTTGTCTTCTTAGAGAGTCAAGGCTGGGGGGCTGTCAAGAGGCAGGGCCTGTTAAAGCCCATTGCGGCACTTCCTGTGTGATTTTGGGCTATACAAAAATAAACTGTATTGTATTGTATTGTATTGATGTCTTTCCTTTGGTTCAGGCTTGCCAACAAACGTGTTGTACCCTGGCTCTGCATCTGTGCCCACTCTTTTCCTTTTTGACTCTGACCCACCTCATTTCATATGAGGAATTACAATACACATTATGATACAAATTGCTTGTACCAATCTGACTGCGTTATTTCAGGAGTTTATCTATTCAGATATTCATTGTAATATCCAATCTTAGAAAAACAGAGCCAATGTGAAAATTCACACAAGTGTTCGTCTAATTTAAATATGATATGTTTTGCTTAATTCCTTAGAAAACGATACAATTTTTTACCTTGTGTAAGCTAAAATTTAATAGAATTTTCTCAAGTGTATCTGTAATAACAATGTTAATTAGCCCGTTAGGATCATGGTCTTTCTGGTGAAAGTGTGAATTGTTGATTTGATTTCATACAGTACAATGTGTGTAAAATGGCCAGCATCTTTACCCGGCTGGAATGCAGTCATAATGGGGAGAGAGAGTGCACAGGGCATTATCTCCCCTGGATCGCTAGATGGTAGTCCCCCTAGGTTGCAGTGGTGCCACAGATTCCCACAGGGCACTCTGGGAGTTGCAGTTTGGCAGCTTAGCCCTGTTGGGTTCCAGTGGAGCTGCCATGGGGGGGTACTGCAGGGACTCCAGAGCCCTACTTCGTTAGGCTTACACCTCACCTGGAACTGCTTCCAGACCATGTTAACAGGCCACCAGAAATACTCTCAGATGCAACATACAAGAAGTCCACTTCCTTCATTCGGGGAGTTGGGAGGTGGAGGACAACACTTGCTGTGAGGAGTGGAGGAGGCAGAGAGAGAGAGAAAGAGAGAGAAGAACATAAATTATTGCTCTGTGCTGTGCTTATTGTGTTTGTAGTTGTGGCTGTGGTGGGAAACACTTACTGAAGCATTTCCCCCACAAATAAAAACTCTCTGGTGCTTTTATACAGGTGGCTGAGCCAGTTTTTATCAGGTTTGGGGAGCTGGAGTGCCCCCTACAGTCCACAAATGGCATACAGCTTTCTTACCATATGCTCTAACTAATATCCTGTAAGTGTAGAACAGGAATTTAAAGAAATGTAAGAAGATATCTAAGCCTTAAACAGAAACATTTTATACAAGAACTTTCCTTTTTTGTACTATAAATTCATCTGTGTATTTTTGTGTGAACTGTTTTTTTCTTTGAATTTTACTAAAGCATTGAAAATGAAGATACTTGGACTATGGAATTATTTGCATAAACATCACACTCATTGCCTGAATCATTCTGTGAAGTAAGCTGAAGCTGCAGAATTTTGGAAACCTTGAACAAACATAGCTACATTCACTGGCAAATGCTGTCTTAGAGTTATACAGTTTATTTCCTGTGCAAAAAAATGCACATTATAGGGAGTCAAGCTGTATGCAGTGGATTCCAAAAATCAGTTCTCACCAGTTAATGGACACATAAGGAAAGCAGCAAATTCATGGTGAGCCGAAGGCATTGGGGGTTTTCAGCACCTCCCCATGACCTTTTATGTGTTCTAATTTACCTACTTTATTTTTTGAAAATTCTAGAATACATATTATGAGGAATGAAACATATAAAATGATACAGATAAACTCAAAGGCAGGCTTATGGATGCTAAGCTTCAGAAGTCAGATACAGTCTGAAAAGCATTTTACTGTTGCTCAATATGAGAATAAAGTGCTGCTAACTGTTACATGTAATTTTCTTCTGGAAACAAGACTCATCATTCAATGTCTCATACTAATTACTGTCGATGAAGGAGTAGGTGGCAACCAAGAAGTGTCTGATACTGGCTGGGCAGAGGCCTAAATTGTAGCCTCCATAAATAGCCTGCAAACGTGTGCGACTGAGCTGACAACACAACTCATGAAGCGAATTAAACAAGAAGTCATGATTGGTCGTTCTGTATTTTTAAACCGTTTGGTCTGCAGAGGAAAAAAACAAATTTCACAACACTTCAATTCAATTATTCAGGCCTTGTTTGATGGTCAGATATATTTTCACAGCAATGTGTTAACAGTTTCAGTTTCCTGGCAAAATGGAAAGGCATTCCTGACTCATGATGTGAACCTCTGCTTTTAATTTAAAGTTCCTAACAAATGTAGGGAGTGCTCACTAGAAATGCCTGGCATACTATCATTTTAGTTTCCTTTCATTTAGAACACTACAGGAGCTGCTTTTTGTGCTTGATTGTTTTTGTTACAGTTCAAAAAGAGGTGGATGTTATTCTTTAGATCTTGTAATATGACTTGCGAGAACATATGGAGTGTAAGCAAAGCCATTTGTCTTGCATTGTTTTAGTACAGTACTGTATATCTCACTCATAGTGTTTAACTGTTCGGACTGAAAATACTGAGCTTCAACATAAAGCCAAATTGTAAACTAGAAAGCTGCAAATAGTTCTGAGTAAAAGCCATTCATCTTGAGTAACTGAGTATCATTATAGTACAGATCACATAACTACATTTGTTGATCCATTTTATGAATCCTTTTAATTGAGAAAAGAGTCACAAGAAGCCAGAGCTTTGCATCTGTTGATTCCAATCCAGCAAAGGGCACACTCAAGGGCACTCATACTGGTCCAATTTAGAAATGCCAATTAGCCTTACATGCATGTCTGTGGGAGGAATGTGGAAAAAACCCTACAGTTAGACATGAGGCTGGGATTTTAGCACTGTCTCTTCAAGTGACTCAGCAATGCTCAGTTGAAAGGAGTGAAGACATTTGTATAATTTAGAGGCTTGCAGGAGTACTCCCATGTGTATAATTTGTGCAGTACTCTTCAGGTCTATCACAGATGCATTATAGATTGTTTCACAGAATAATTCAGTGACTGATCTAAGAATATACAATGTCTTTTAAAAGTATTCGCCATCTTGAATTTTTTCACATTTTAATATTATACTAGCTGCATGTGATCTTCGGGACAAAAAACAACCCGAAGACTCCCTGGTAGTTTTACTATATTGGTGAACTTGGAGAGGCGTCAGCTAAGTGGGCCAGGACAGGTCGTATCTTGTCCAAGATGGATGTGTAGTCGAGTGCAGCTGTGGCACAAAGTGAGCAGGACAGGCGGGAACCTGTTGAATAAGAAGTGAGGTGCATCCATGCGCCATCTCATCAAGTGCAAGACACATTGTATAAGCTTGTACATCTTCCACAGAATTCACACCATCTCCCATGGTTGTGATTGAGCATGAGCAGAGCGGACTGCTCCATACACACACACACAAACATCTTTTGTAGTGAACACTGAGGTGTATGTGAGCCCTAAAAAAATGTAAAAGTGCATGTATGTGCCATCTAGTGGCTGTGGTTGAGCGTGAGCAGAGCAGACTGCGCCATACACAAACACACACACACACATACACACAGGTCTTTTGTTTATATATATCTAATACCATTGATTGGGGCCATTTTGACCACTGATCAACAGAAAAAATATTCTTTAATGTCAAAGTGAAATCATTTATCTGCAAAGTGTTGAAAATTAATTATAAATATAAAACACAAAATAATTGATGTCATCATTATTCACCCCCTTTAATATGATACACCTAAATCATAAGTGGTGCAGCTAACTGGTCTTAGACGTCACTTCATTAGTTCAATGGTGACCACCTGTCTGAAGCCAAGGGTTTTCAGGAGATTATAGTATGCATGCACCTGCACCTGGCCAGCTGAGACAGCAACATTGTAGAGGGGAAGAGATAGTGGTCAGGGCATTACCTCCCTCGGGGCACTAGATGGCAGCTCTCCTGGTTTGCTGTGGCACCATGGATTCCTGCAGTGTATGCTGGGAGTTGGAGTTCGCTGCATCCCTTTTGGGTTTTGTGGGTTCCACCAGGGGGATATGCAGAGCTGTAGAGACCTACTTTGGACTTTCACCACACCTGGGAATGATTCCAGACCTCGCTAATGAGCCACCTGGAGCAATCCCAGGTGCAGCATAAAGGAACTGCCCGGCCTTCATTCCGGGGGCCAGAGTCAGGAGGAGGAGAAGGATGAAGCTTGCCAGTGAAGGAGTGGAAGCAGAGAGAGAGAGAAAGAGAGAGAGAAAGCCAAGGAAAAGGAGAAACAGAATACTGGGGCCTGTACTTGTGCTCTGGTGTGCCCCCTGTAGGCTACAACTTCCAATGAGTGAAAACTTTTTGCATACACTGAAAGCTTACAGTGATGCCTGGCGATGTTATTCTGTGCCATAAATCTACAGCTGTGTTTAAGAAGTTTACATAGATAGATAGATAGATAGATAGATAGATAGATAGATAGATAGATAGATAGATAGATAGATAGATAGATAGATAGATAGATAGATAGATAGATAGATAGATAGATAGATAGATGACTTGCACACAATTACTTTAGTGTTTGCTCAATTATTTATGTGCCTTGCAGAATTATTCCTGTCTATGCCTACGGCTGAAGTCTTGCTGCCTAACATTCCCCAATGAGATGTTTATGAAGCAATGATTATGCAGAGATGTGTGTACTGGTGTCTCCCACAGGTGATCCTATGACATGACTGAGAAAATGTTATTTTACTCAATTCTATATTCAGACATTGAACATAATATCTTTCACTGCAAGAGCCATTATAAAACACTTAAGAATGCAAGCACATTTACATAATGATGTGTCAGAAGAGTCATTGTTTCAGAATGGTATGCACAGCACATTTAAGCATTCACTTCTTATTTCTATCTATTTGTGAGGGTCAGGGTAGAAAATTGTTGAGTAAAACAGTGGAGATGCCACTGCCCAGACTGGTAGACTCCTCACATTATCACAGTGAGTGACCCCACCAAGACCACATACAGTATGGACCTCGTTTAATCTTTTTGTACCCATGGCTTTATTAATTACTTGACTTACTTGACCATACATTTAGTAAATATTATATATCAGGACATATAGTGACTGATAATTTGTAAGCTTTTAAAATGTGATAATTTCATTAGAAAATTAAAGTTGTCAGCCGAATAAATGTCTATACTTTTCGATTTCTGTCAGACTGGCACAATAGTATACAGCACATTTAGTTTACATAACATCATAATATTCTCAAAATCACTTAATCCAGTTTAGGGTCATTGGGGTCAGAGCCTATACTGGCAGCACTGGGCACAAGGCAGGAAACAGCTTTGGACAGGCTGCCAGTCCATGCTATTTATTTATTTGGATGGATCATTTCTTCTCTGTTAACCTATTGGACAAAGATTGGAGTGGAGGATGCAATTATCTGTTGTGGTACCCAGCTGGAGTTTATGCCCAGCCAGGATGCCCAGGAGGACCGGAGGAGGACTTGTGCCTCCTCCAGAACACGAGGGGGCGCCTGCCCTGGTTGCTTTGGGGGCCACATGTACAGAGCTTGGAAGCTCAACCCTGTAGGGGCCCGTGGTCACCTTCAAGGGGGCACCCCGATACCTTGGGAGCTCTGGACCTCAGCACTTCCGCCACACCTGGAAGTGCTGGGGGGAAGAGGATTGGGGACACCCGGAGGACTTCCGGATACACCGCCACAAGGGTGTGGCTACAGAAGCTCCTCAGGATGCACCTGGAGTCCATCCGGGGTGGATAAAAGGGGCCGCTTCCATCCAGTCAGGGGCAAGAGTCGGGAGGAGTAGGACGGAGCTCGGAGGAGAGGAGTGGAGCCGGACCAGAGAGAATGAAGGCATTGTGTTGTGTAGCCAAGGACTAAGGGGTGATTGGTGCCGAGGCACTGGGTTGTGCTCATAATAAGTGTACATATTAGTGTAAAATAAACGTGTGGTGGACTTTAAAATGCTCTCCGTCTGTCTGTGTCCGGGTCATATTCCACACTGTCTGCTCTACAAAGCTTATTCTCACCTGGACAAAATTGTCAGCACTGTAAGGATTCTGTTTTTTGATTTCTCCAGCCCCTTTAATACCATCCAGCCATTCCTGTTAAGGGGTAAATTCAGAGATATGTAGGTGGATGGTGTTCTGGGTAATGGACTATCTGTCACGTAGACTGCAGTTTGTGAAACTCAAGGACCGGGTTTCTGATACAGATGTGAGCAATACTGGAGCACCACAAGAAACAGTCCTGTCTCCTTTTTTTTTCACTCCGTACACCATAGACTACACATATAATGGCAGGTCATGTCATTTGCAGAAATCCTCAGATGATTCTGCATTTATGGTGTGTATTGATAAGGGGGATGAGACAGAGTATAGAAGTCAGGTGGAGAAGTTTGCTTCTTGGTGCAAAGAAAATTGTCTGCAACTTAACATCAGCAAAACCAAGGAACTGGTTATTGACGTTTGCCATAACAAAGGGCCTCTGTGTCACTATTCAAGGAGTGGATGAAGAGGTGGTCCATTCCTACAAGTACTTGGGGGACTACATTAATGACAGGTTGGACTGGTCTTGGAACACAGAGCAGCTATATAAGAAAGGGCAGAGCTGCCTCTTTTCCCTTAGGAGACTGCATTCCTTTAATGTGGGAAGTGACCTCCTTTACATTTTCTACAACTCTGTGATGGTCAGTGTGATTTTCTATGTTGTGGTGTGCTGGGCTGGTAACATCACTTCAGGAGAGGCTCACCAAATCGATAAGCTAATTAAAAGGACAAGCTCTGTTATAGGACACACTCTGGACCACCTGGACGTAGGAGCGAAGAAAAGAATAAAAACAAAGCTGAGTGCCATTATGAACAATGCTACATGTCCTCTTGCTGATGCACTAACTCTGAGAACTTTCAGCCAATAAATTATTCCTCATAATTGTGTCGAAAAATGCGACTGCAGCTCCTTTATACCAACAGCCATAGGCTTTCATAATGCCTCATTGTGACTGTGAATGCTAAGTCAGAACTTTTCTTTCTTTTTAATTTACTTGCTTTTTGGTCATTTATTTGCTTATATACCTATTTATGCATTTATTTAAAGAGCTTCTGTTAAACGCTATCTAACCTGGATAATGCATACATGCACCCCTTAAGCAGCCAAAATGAGTTTATGTGTCCATTCTCACCTTAATGAAGACTCAGCTAACTGATGGTTATACTATAAATATCCCCATCTATCCATTCTCATGCACTGATGGTCTTGGTCAGTCAGATGCTATCGAGCACAGAGCAGGAACCAACTCTGGATGAGGCATCAGTGAAATGTAGGACACATTCACCTGTATACCTGTATACGCACACTCCCTCATAATGGGGCAGTGAAATATATTTTTTTTATTATTAGTACTATTTAGTAATATTTCACACATAGAAAGTTAATCAACAATTAACTTTTCCAAACCCAATTTGATCCAAAATGTCTAAGGTGAAAGTTTTGTAATACAATTTTCTATGCAAAGATATGCCTAAATGTTCAGGTTCTACACATTTTTTCACTCAGAGGTTGTTGCAGGAGATCAGGTTAGTTATATAATAGTTTTTATTTAAATAAACACTTATGTAATCTTTAATCCAAACCTACATTCACAATATTATCAAAATGAATTCATGATGCCTACATTTTGTCTATAATTTATCCAAAGTGGGTTGCAGTAATTTGTTGCCAAGGAGACAGTTGCAAATGGAATATGCTTGGAATTGTATTGGCTTTGTAAAACTGTGGCTTTTTTGTATTGAAGATCATAATTTAAATGGCACGTCTCCCATGACTACTGTGTTTATCAAATGGAACAGCCGATGAAGGTTAAGTGAGTCAAGGACATGCTATCAATGGATGTTGAAGTAGCAAGCAATGAATAAATTATCAGCTATAGTAGTTTGTTGGAATGGCTAGACTAGAATTTTGACAAGTCTTCCAAAATAACTGAACCAAAAAAAAGATAAACTCTGTGATTAATTTAATATACAAACCCATCATTCTTTCACAGCCAGCACTGGGCACATACACTGACGTACACTGAAAAATAACATCCAGTTTATGATTTGTCTTATTGAACTATGTGCTATATTGGAATATGTTAACAAAAATAAATCTAGTGCACCTTGCATATTCTTCATTTCTTCTGGTATAGTAAGAAATAATACAGCATGTTCATGTGGCATCCCCTTGGACATTGATTTTCCTTCCCAATTCTAAAGATGTACACTGTGAGAGATGTCCGGACACGGACAGATACTGAGACAGCCAGAAGTCCAAAACACATACACATTTTTATTTTTCTTCTTCAGCACAATACACACAGTGTACAAAGCACCTACAAATATCTCAAATTCACAATGCTCAGTCTGTCCTTTATCTTTTCCTTTCTTTTCTGTTCTCTTTACTGCCGCCCTCACTCCTCCACTCACAGGTTCTGTCCTCTGCTCCCACCTCCGGCTCCCTGAATGCAGTGAGGTGAACTCTTTTATGTTGCACCTGGATGTACTCCAGGTGTGCCCTGATGAACGTCCTGCACCACTTCCTGGTGTGGTGGAAGTGCTGCATGGGCACCCAGAAGCACTCCAGGTGCATTTGGTTCCTGTTCTGGCAGCACCTCCTGGTGTGGCAGAAGTGCTGCCATCCAGGGCTCCAGGATCGTCCAGGTGTCCCCTTGCTGTGGCCATGAACCCCAACAGGGTTGAGCGTCCAAGCTCCCAATTCATGGCCCTGATATAATCCAGAGGGCTGCCCTCTTGCGCCCCGGGGAAGATATTGCCACTCTCCCGGTCATTCCCTTCTCCAGGCGTCCCAATGGGGCAAGGTCCCCGGTCATCTGGCACAACACATTCAGTTAATTAGTAGCTTAAAGTTGGTCTAGTGTGAATTTATGATTCTGTGACATTCAGTGGACCGACATGAGAACATTAGAACAATCTAGACAAGAACAGGCCATTGAGTCCAACAAAGCTTGGACTGGTCCTACTCATTTAATTCTTCAAAAAATAAAAAAACATCAAGTCTAGTTTTGAAAGTCCCTAACAGTCTTAAATCCAGTCCAATTCTGGTTCTTGCTTTGCACTCAAAGCTGCTGACATGGGCTCTGTTCTATATGACTCTGTAACAGGAAAAGCAAGATAAGTAAATCAATGTATGAATGGAAGGTAATGCATATTACACAAACACTGTATTGTACTGATTATTATTGACTAAACTAAATTTAGCATTTCCAGTTTTCAATAACTATTAAACGGGACTCATTTTCAAAATCTGTTTTTTCCATTACTACGTTAATGGCAGCTCAATACAATAAGCTGCCTCAATGATTATATAATCATTGCACTTATATCAGTTCTAATGAAGGTGATTGAACAGCTACTTCTTACCCATTTTAAGTCTGTTACTGTTCCTATCTTGATCCACTTCAGTTTAATAATAGTGCATATAGTTATGTGGACAATTCCATAAAAATGGGCCTTCACTTTGTGCTAGATCATCTGTACTGTTAAGGGACTGTACTGTTAACTGCTGTTATCTACAAGCTGAACTGAATGCTTCCGTCAGTAAATGGATTTACAGATTTTTGACAAACAGGAAACAATATGTTTGGATGGTCTCCCACCACTCAGACTGCCCCTATATCATATATAGTATCATGTATATGTTCAAATTATACGCTGAAATGCTTACTTGACTCAAGAAAAATTATACAAATATCCATTCACCTTAATAAAAGGATAAAGGCCTGTGTTTGTGTGTGTGTCTGCCGGGTTGCTATGTATTTATAATTTATAAAAGATGGTGCAGCGCAAACATTAACATATGTTTACAGATCCCACACCAAATGACATATAAGCAGAGACATATAACAATGAGGTCTATGCTGATTATTTAGATTTCAACCCTAGTGTGTGTATAAATAAATATTTGTGTGTGTGTGTGGGTGTGTGCATGCGCATGTGCGTGGGTGTGTGTGTGTGTGTAAATAAATACATATAACAAACAAACAACCCCCCCCCCAAAAACACCTAAGAACATCTGATTAAAATAAGAGAGCTGCGGCTGTCAATCAGAGGCTTGTAGGTGTGAGTAAGATGTGGTCAGATCTGCTCATCTGTACTGCAGGTTTACATTTAAATGCATTGACATTCAAACAGTGCAAGTCCAGCTTGTTCTGCCCACAAATCCAACATGCTAACTGAAGTTTGTTCGTTCCGATATCCCCTTGGTTAAGTCAACAGCATTCTAGGGTCAGAATGATGCAATCATTAAAATATAACACCATGTCAAGCATGTGCATCTGAGGATTACGTCCCAGGCTCAGATAGATAGATAGATAGATAGATAGATAGATAGATAGATAGATAGATAGATAGATAGATAGATAGATAGATAGATAGATAGATAGATAGATAGATAGATAGATAGATAGATAGATAGATAGATAGATAGATAGATAGATAGATACTTTATTAATCCCAATGGGAAATTCACATTCTTCAGCAGCAGCATACTGATACAATAAATAATATTAAATTAAAGAATGATAATAATACAGGTGAAAAAACAGACAATAACTATGTATAATGTTAAATATTAACGTTTACCCCCCCGGGTGGAATTAAAGAGTCGCATAGTTTGGGGGAGGAACGATCTCCTCAATCTGTCTGTGGAGCAGGACAGTGACAGCAGTCTGTCGCTGAAGCTGCTCTTCTGTCTGGAGATGACATTATTTAGTGGATGCAGTGGATTCTCCATAATTGATAGGAGCCTGCTGAGCGCCCTTCGCTCTGCCACAGATGTTAAACTGTCCAGCTCCATGCCAACAATAGAGCCTGCCTTCCTCACCAGTTTGTCCAGGCGTGAGGCGTCTTTCCTCTTAATGCTGCCTCCCCAGCACACCACCGCGTAGAAGAGGGCGCTCGCCACAACTGTCTGATAGAACATCTGCAGCATCTTATTGCAGATGTTGAAGGAAGCCAGCCTTCTAAGGAAGTATAACCTATAAGTATAACCAGATAAGGTATGCAATAAGGTGGACATATCTTGATTTGGCTCTGGCTCTAGAGGGAAAGTGTTGTAGTGAGCAACTAGGTGGGAGGGACACAGAGAGACTCCATACAGGTTGAACAGTTGGAGCCTCCAGACCTATTAGCATGTTTATTGTTTTACTTCACAATATAAAATGCACATTTCTGAATTCTTGCATATCTATACAATTTTCCATGCTATTAAGCTCCACAGGAAATAGCACCAGTACAGATATGTACATAAGAACCTGAACAAGTTGCATCACACCTCACCTTGTCACCTCTCCACATGCACTTGAGATAATCATAAGTTCTGCTCCACCATGCACTTGCCATCCTGTAGCCAATTCATTGTGATCCTCCCTCCCACCTATGAAACCTCAGGGCTTATGGTTCCAGACTTTTGCCTCCAAGACTATTCTGTAGCTTGCAGTCTTTCCATGTCTTCACTCTATCAAGCTGCACAAATGCTCATTGATCATCACAGCAGTTCTTCAACTCCAATATTCAACTCCTGTCATCCACCTGGCATGTTTCCCTCATGCAGGCTGCTCTTCAAACTTACTTCCTGCCTCTGGAAAAGTTGGACCACCAGCTAATCAGGGAATTCCTTTTAAAGCTCCCATGCAGGGCTTTTGCGGCAGAGAAGCAGACAGGATGCTTCTAGCAAGCCAGTCAGGTAGCTGGCTCCACTCTGCAGCAAACTACAGGTACCTGCCTGCCTTTGAATAAGTGCTTCTGTCTGCTGGCTGCTACAGTATCCACAAGCTCTTCAAATGCAGCGGACACATCATCACAAGGCACAAACATAAAGCTAATGCCATTTACATTTTTGCAAGGGATTGCACATAATGCAGTGTTATATATTGTACTGTATGGTGTCACACATGTGCACATAGGAGGCAGCTAAAGGGCTTAAATGAGGGTAATTCCACACCAGACCAGAGGGTGGCAGAGTGCACTAATCCTTTCACTCTTTCCACTACAGACCAGTTATGGTAAATTCCACCTGGCCCTGATGACGTCACTTCCGGTTACAGGGTCCGATGATACTACTTCCGGTCCCAGGCCAGTGATGTCACTTCTGATCCCAGCCCTGATGACATTACTTCCTCTGCCTTGCTTTAAAGCCACCATCTTTACCTCACCTAAGCAGTTCTGTTTTGGACTCCAATCTGCACGCAACTGTGCTATCTATTTATCAACTTTTTGCAGCCGGGTTCAAGTATACGGGAGGCTGCCACAAACATTTTTTGTGGCTCTTTTGTTGTTCTTTGACAACGGTTACTCTTTCATTTAAATGGTTTTGTGCTGTCTCTTCATTTGTGTATAGTGTTTATACTTACGTTATGTGTTTTGTTTTGTAAGTTTGGTCAGGGCGAGTCCTAAAATTGGAAAATTATAGTTATTTCTAAGATGCATATTAATTTTAAGAAGAGTCTGCATAATAAATATTGCTGGTGATGTCTGCTGTGGACTGGAAATGTTGAACAGTCATGTTCCCTTCTGGTTATTTAACAAAACAAAGAAAGAATAATAAATGGATCATTTAATACTTTGGGCGGAATGAGTGTTAGAAAAGACATTAAGTTAGTATCTTCTTTCAAGTCAGTGGAATCTTGACTGTGAACAAAACAGATGGATAGATTACTTTTCCGGCTGTCTTTACAACCTCCATTTTACATTAATGACAATGTCTCCTATCTCTGCCTTATAAAGTATAGTGGGATCCATTGGGAGACTGAATTTATGACAGAACATCTTCATTTTTTATAGACCATTGAAAAATGGTAGGGCTGTAGGTCAAGTAATCACCTGCTTGACCCTTTGGTTTGACTTCTTCTGCAGTGTCATCAGTCACTGTGGTGAATTCCTGGCCCAACAGTTGGCATGTTACTTGAGTCACAGCCCATTTCATTGCAAGGACTACTCTTTCTTTCTCACTCTTACCTCTATATACTGCCTTTCCCAATCAAGCAATTTTTGACTCAGGAACATTAAAAGGTGCTCTTCACCTTTGAGGAGCGTATTTCCAATATTGTATATCCTTTTCCTGCATTCACAGTACATTCTTTACATGTTCCTTCATTACAGGTCACAGCTTTTCAAAAATTTCTTTCAAAGGAGCAACTTACTTCATTATGTTTGCTCAGATTAATTCTGTCTGGATTCAGCCCAGGATGCTTTTTGATAGCCTTTCTACCAATGGATGTCACCAGCGTTATTCTTCTGATTATGTTCTGCACTTAAAGGGTAGACAGTTCCAAAATGTGTTAAATTGCATACAAGCATCAGTTCATAACCTTTCAACCAAGACCAAGATCAAAGTTCTACCTCCAGTATATCATGTTCTGAACAGACCTTTGTATTCTATATATGTAGATTCTTGCTTCAGATTGCTTCTCCAAGCCAGAATTTTTCAGTTTCTCTAACTTGAGAGACATTATACGACATTTTGGAATATTTTTGAAGTGTTTCGAACTTTAAAAGACAATTTCCCCATTTTTTGCCTAATCAATCTGCAGCCAACAAGTTGTAGTTGGGGGTTGGCTAGTTTGGGGTGAGGCCTTTTTGGACGAGCTCGTGGAGATCTTGCCCTGTTCTGGTAGCTTATTTTTAGGCCTCACACCCTTTTTTACTTCATGTGTGCTGCTCTCCCACATAACACTTTAAAAAAATTGTGGGCACAAGCAGAGATAGGAACAAATTTCTAAAATTGTTCCGATATCATCAGCAACAACTGCACTGGACAGTTGGGTAGCTATTTTATCATTTATCACCTCACCACTATCCCTAATGTCACCACTCCACAAAAAAATCCTGCATCTCTAGTTCTGCTTCAAACTTGAACTCCCCCCCTCTGCAATCCCACTCTGTGACATTAATCCCTAGTTGAGGATCCCCTGGAAAAGGCCCTGCATGTCCTATTTGGAGTGCCTCCCTCAGTCATTGGTCATACAGTAGCTAATTCTTTTCCTTGACTTGAGTCACCTTTCACACAGAGAAACAGTTGACAAAAACAAAGCATACAACATACCTAGACTTTTAAAAAGCATTTAATACACTCCCACACCAAAGGTTAAATCAGAAAAAAGAAGCTGTATGCATAAAAGGTAACCTACAAACCCAGATCTCTAGTTGGTTAACCAGCAGGAGACAAAGAGTACATCTAAGAAGAGAATGCTCAGGGATCTGTCCTTGGACCATTACTTTTTTTGATTTATATTAATGACATTGATTCTAGTATAGTTAGTAAACTTGTGAAATTTGCAGATGACAATAAAATTGTAGGGATGGCAAACACTGAGGATGCAGCAAAAAAAATTCAGAAAGACCTGGACGAGTTTCAGAATTGTGCAAACACCTGGAAAATGCAGTTTAATGTAAAAAAGTGTTACATGTGGGCAAAAAGAACATCTATTATAAATGCAAAATATGAGACACTGTCATACAGGAAGCAACCTCTGAAAAGGATATATGGGTTTATATTGACACAATATTTTCATTGATTAAACAATGTACAGATGCAAATAAAATATTTGGATATATAATAAAAACTGTTGAATTTAAGTCAAGGGATGTTATTGTCAGAGGGGAACATTTTTGTGAATTTCCCCTTGGGATTAATAAAGTTTCTATCTATCTATCTATCTATCTATCTATCTATCTATCTATCTATCTATCTATCTATCTATCTATCTATCTATCTATCTATCTATCTATCTATCTATCTATCTATCTATCTATCTATCTATCTATCTTTTGTACAATGGGTGACTTTCTTTTTCTCTTAGGCAAAAAACAGGTAATAATAAAATGTAAAAGCCAGTAGATGAAGGGGTAATAAACACCTTTTGTTGAGATCGGGGTGATAAATAAAAAGGTAAACTTCGCGAATAATTCAAATTACAGGTTATTGTGATGGCTGTCTACAAGATGTAGATATTTACCTGTCTTGCAAAAGAGTCACCCGCTTTGAAAATCAGACTACTTTGACTGGTATCTCATCAACATATAATATTGTGATACAGGACAGCCTTCTTCCTTTGAAAATTAATGTGTTCTGGGGGCATTGCTTTCTAATCAGCATACAGTGGTGTATGTACTTCTTGATAGCTAACAATATTCTTGTTTTAACTAATGAAAAGAGTTTTCATTATTGATAACGTAAGGAAATTGGTATGTAGCATTGTTTAATCGATCGTCATGCTGATCTAAGCAGAGACTGAAGTAATTATATACTTCTGGGCAGTGGGTGGTGCTTAGAAGGTGTGAAGAGAGAGAGCGTGAGCAGAAGGAATGGATCAAGTCTAGGGGATGGTGTGAGGAGGCAGACTATAGGAGAGAGATGGTCCACCGAGAACACAGTAAAGATCACTCACACTGAGTGCAGGGACTGACAGGCAGACAAAGGGACATGGCTGATAAGATGCAAGGAACATGGATGGTAACACCTACCTCCAGGGAGGAAGAGACAGTTTCACCAGAGAGACGCCGGGTCCAGTGACAGAGGAGAGTCTCACGAGAGGACTGAACGAAGCCAGTGGACAGGAAGGAAGATTTCTGTTGAGAAACAAGTATTTAGTGAACAGAGTGTTTTAGTGGGACAGTTAGGAGACTAATCAATGTGTTAACACAATGTGCTACTTGGACTTCACATCACCAAAGGTTTTATCCTCCACTGTTAAGTTTTAATATGTTGACTGTGTGTTCTCTTTTTAGAAGATATTCCCTCCTGATATTTTTAGATTCTTATGTACTTTTATGTTCTTGGTGGATTTTATATCATCTGGTGTAACACAAGTTACATTTTAAAAACCTCTGTGAGCTATTGTCATTAAAGTTCAGGAGTTCCCGGGCACTTAATAAAACTGGGTGGCATAGTCGGATATTTTAACTGTTAGATTACCTGTAAATGTAGCCTAGACATCTGCCACATTATGCTCAGATTATAAAAAGAACTAGTAAGACCACATCTGGGGTACTGTGTGCACTTCTTCTCACCCCAGTACAAGAAAGACATAGCAGCACTTGAAGCTGTGCAGAGGAGATCAACCAGGTGCATCCCAGGACTTAAGAACATGTTGTACTCTGACAGGCTAGAGAATTACAACTCTTTGGTGCTTCCTTCTTTCAGTTTTACAGTCAATGCACTTCTCCTTAATATCCACTGATATCCTTGAGTACATGATTCACCCTTAAAATGAAAGAATGTTGCCTTTGAGGATTTTAAATACCTGGATTAAATCCTCATGCAGTCTCCTCTCCTCAAGACTAAACAGGTTTAAGACTCTGGAACCAAACCATCAAGACATGTAGCTGAAGCAGAAACCTTGACCACCTTTAAGAAGTATCTGGATGAGATATTGAGACAGCTTAGCTTTTAGCTAAAGAAACAGGCTTAGATGAACTGAATGGTCTAATGTCGTTTGTCAAATTTCTTATGTTCCATATTCTTATGTTTTTGTAAGAATGTACAGCACTTTGTACTTGTACTGTAGATGCAAGTGTGCTATAGAACACCTTCCTTGCAAATGAATTTAAATTACCCTGTATGTGTAAGTATGGGACCGGTGCTCATAGTGTAAAATACAGGTGAGACCAGAAGGGTTCGGTCACCTAAATGAGGTACGAGCTCCCCTGAAAGGATCATTTGTGGAATTCTAGGAGGGGTGGTGGGGGCTCTCAAAAATACTGAAAACTGACTTACATTTTTGATAACTCAAAGCAGACATAAAATAAAATATGACAAATCTTGTTATATATTTCAATTTCAGTTATTTAAAGAATTATTTTTTCCATTTTAGCTGAAGAGAATGGTCTTCTGGCAACCCTCCACACACAGAATAATGCTAAGCAGGCTAAATAGTGGCATTTATTTTTTTCAAAAGAAAACACACAAGGGAAAGATAAGTAATGAAAAACCCAAACACAAGGAGTGGCACTGCCTCACAGATCCAGCGTCCTAAGTTTGAATCCTGTGTCTACTCTTTGTCCAAGGATGGGTGCCTTTTCTTCCCACATCCCAGAAGACATACAGGTTTGTTTAACTGGTGTGATTCCAAATTGGTATTGTGGTTGAGTGAATGATGGACTGCTGTCCTGCCCAGGGATATTTCCTGCCTTGTAACAATTGCTGCCCTGTATAGAATCCAGTGCCTTAGGACTCTGAACTGCATTAAATGGGTTTGAGACTGTAATGTAATGCTATGTGACAAACTGCAAATCAAACAGAATTAAACGAAAATCCCCTTCTGCCTTTCACAGACTTTCATTCATATGTCTCCAGACCAGTGTTTTATAACCTATTTTTAATGATGCCACCCATAAGTCATTTATTTTATTTAATGGCACCCCCTAGTCAATTTTCTATTAGATCCACTTCCCAATTACACTATTGCCCAGTGTCACTTGAGTTATAGATTCTATTATATTTTTATGGACACTACATATACATTGACTTGTAGGTAACTATAAAATCAATAAAACAGACTAACCTGGTATATGATTATAGCTTTCAATGGGATATTTGGACCTGACAGGATTCACAGATACTTTTGACATTGCGTAGAATACTGGAGTCGGGTTCTCACTACTTCCTGGATCGGTTGTAGCATTCTTCTCTTTTTAGTTTTATACATGTAATAACAGAAAATCCTGCATCACAAGTTAAATTTCTTAGATTCTTTTATCACCAAATATTTATAGATAGATAGATAGATAGATAGATAGATAGATAGATAGATAGATAGATAGATAGATAGATAGATAGATAGATAGATAGATAGATAGATAGATAGATAGATAGATAGATAGATACTTGGTCTGATTGGGTAATAACTCCTCAACCTCTTGGCCACAGAGTAGAATGTGTCCTTCATGTTCCTGGGTGAACATTTCCACTGAGTCCAACTGCCTCTTAAGCTCTTGTGGTCCTTTTGCATAGAGCTTTAGGTCATCCACATATAGTAGATGGTTAATGAGATTAGTATGACCTTTGGCTTTGTATGCAATACTATTGTATTAAACCAAAATTATAGAAAGGGATTCAATGCAAGACAAAAGAGAAGAGAGGACAGCGAATCTCCTTGAAAAAATCCCATTTTTTATTTTGATTGGATCTGTTTTTATTGATCTGGTGGTGCTTCAGATACTCCTTACTACCTGCCATTTGTCCATTGCCCTCTTTAGGAATTTGATCATTTTAAGAACTTGATGATGATGATGATTATTATTATTATTAAGAATGGCTTAATAAATTAGCAAGTGCTTCAGTGGCACCCCTGGACTATTATTGTGGCCTCCTCCACCATGATTGACAGCATTTCTCTGGAGACTTATATTTTCTTCTGCCAGTAAGCCTTTTTTTTCTTACGATACATACATTTTGAAATTTCTTCTGCTTTATTTCTCATTTTCTGAAGAGTAATTCTGTTCCTGGTAAGATTTTTTTTTTAATTGAGCAGAACAGATTTCTCTTGTTCATTTATTGGTTAAATGTCATTCTGTGGTTGTCGTAATTTTTACATTTATGTTGTTATTTTTTGTGGCCACCATTTTGTACAATGTTTGTGCTCTGTGGCTATAGGGTTGCTAGCAACCAATGGATGACTGGAGGTCCTGAGCGCGTATTGTCACTTACACAATGATATAAAGGTCAATGCCATGCATTTCTTAGTTGCCTGAGACTGCAGATGCAGTGTGCTATTTAGACATTTAGATTTGATGGTTAAGCACTTCTTGCTATCGAGTCCTGCTTTTGTATTTTGATCTGTGTTTTTGTTAAGCTGTTTTGTTGGTGTTATTTTCTGGTAACAAACTATGCCCTGGTTAATAACTACGTTTCACCTCCCGCTCCCTTGTCAAAATAAAATCTGCCTTATTCTTGTCCTGGCAGTAGATTTCAAATATCTGCTCCACCCAACCACTGACCAAATTAGTCCTATTGGGTCCAACATGCATCTACTTTTACAACAGGGATGCCAGACTAGAACTGAGTTTAACAATCTCTGTTATCTCTGCATCACTGATTCTGCCACCGGTGTGTATTGGCAGACTGTTATCTAAACAGAGCAGCATAGTTCTAGTCCTGAAGGTCACACACCATGTGCTGTCCCCTAGGGGTTACACATGAGAATACCAGTTTTCCTTGAACTTGTCATTAAATGGGCAGCCTGGTGCAAGCTTTCCCATGTAATGGGTATGTCATGCTGCTGGCTAACTAGGACATCAGTGAGCTTCTTGTCATCCTTCACCGTTTAAAAAGAAGTTTAGGCACCGCTGCCCAGTTATCTGCCCTCTGGTACCCAGGGGGAATGCCATATGTCTTTTGGTCCTTTAGACTTTGGCCTGCCATAGCATCATATCTTACAAAGTCTACTGCCTGCACCCTGCCAGCCCCATTCACCCACACCAGTCTGTAACGGACCTCTAACTACTGCAGTGCAATGCAGTCCACAGTTCTAAATAACGTTTGTACAAGACACTTTTCATTTGTGGATAGTTACTTTCAGAAATAATGGCAGAAGAAAACAATGAAGGCAATGTAATACAAGTCATGCTTTCACGGTTTGGAGATGTTCATATGGTTGTTATAACAAATTAATTTTGTCTTAATAACGCCTCTTTCCTGTTTTGTTCCTTAGTGCCCCCTCTACATGCCTGTTCTACAGAACAGAGCCTAAACCACCTGTGATTTGCATTCCTCTCCATAAAGAGCATCTGCCTGGAGGACACATTCACCAGCACAACAATTGAGGCGCTTGCCTGCCGATGTCTTTTCTCTCCAGGCTCGGCGGGGATCCTTTGTGTAGCTGTTATGCCACATTAACTCAGAAACCCACATGCCACCTGTCACTGCAACTGGATTATAAGCAGGAAGACCCCCAGAAAATAAACCTGAGGGTCAACGGTGACAGTGTCACATTAAAAAAGGAAGCAACTCCAAGGTATTGTAGATGTTAAACGCTGTCTGCACCCCAGTCTGAACAATTAACTAAAGTCTATGTGGAGGGTGAAGGTTTAAGAGCTCACGCAGCCATTCAGTACAATTTCAAGGCAAAGAAATTGTAAAACACAGAGCTCATCCAAATGTAAATGAATTGAAATAAAGGTGAATGCATTCTTCAAAATGATACTTAGACTTTGGTACTTCATCAAAGTAAATAGACAGAGAGAGAGAGAGACAGAGTAGAAATGGAAGACGCCAAGAGTCTGGTATTTCGCTTCCTCTCCAACTTGGAAAAGATTTATTGTAGTAAATTTATTTCCATTTAACACTCAGTCAGTGGGAAAGTAGCACAGTGGCTAATGCTGCTGCCTTAGACCTTCAGTGACAAGGGTTCAAATGCCTTGCCACTGGCTGTCTATGTCAAACTTACATGATCTCTCTGTTTCAGCAACACTTGTTTCTGGTCACACTGCTTTCCTTTCACATCTCAGAAATGTGCAGGTTAGGTCTTACAGATGACTGAGATTCGCTCAGTGAGGTGCCTCAGATTCACTTGGATTTGCTTCTGGGTGGGCATGTGTTCTTCTGGGCTGGCATCCTGTCTAGCCAAGCCAAGTACTACTGGGATAAGATCTTCCAAACTTCCAACCTTACCATGGAGAAAATGGACAGATTAACATAGTGGTTCAAATAGAAAAGGTATCTTCAGATGTTCTGTGTTTTAAAATATTCAATCTTAATGCATTTTACTATATATTTTTTTGTCATTGAGCAAGTAAAAAGAAAAAATCTGCAGATCTTTCTAATCCCATTTAAAAGACAAAAATGACTTATTCCATAAGTATTTCTCTGTGTAAATATTTGATTGAGACAAAACTGGTAGGCATTTCTATGCAAGTATCTATCAGCTCCAGACATCTGGAAGCAACTGCATTCACAAAAGTGGTCAAGATTCCTCAAGCTGAATAGAAGCAGGAGGTGGGCATAAATTTAGACTTCCACATATTCTCAGCTGTGCTGATACACTCCAGAACATTGACTAACAGTGGTTTAACGCTGTTTATAGCTTCAGGCCATTGTTCTTCTGGAAGGATAAGCGGTTCAAATGGTCCCAGCGCTCTCTCAGATACTTGAGAATCTACATCCAGATTTTTCTGGACTTATGAGCATTCATTTTTCCACAGATCCTGAGTCTTAAACATCAGATCCTTTTCCTTACAGCATATCACATCCTGCAGTAAGGACAAGCTAAAATAAGCTTAATGAAAGCATCTCTTATTTACAGGCCAAATGTGTCATTTGTCTTCTTGCTTCGATCACTGACTTAAACGATTTCAATTGAAATGAATTCAATTTATTCTTATTAAGTACACTACAGAATTCTTTAAATGTGAACAGAAAAACATCATGCTACATATATACCGTGGATCACCCTTTGGGCTCATCTGAGACGGGTATTACCACCTGGGCCAGGAGGGGACGCTTGTGCTAACCTTCTCCTCTTCTTTTCCCTGTGCAGTGCTGAGAAAATGCCAAGTGAGGGCAATTAACTCCAACCATTCTGGCAGCCCACCTTTAAAACCTGCCACTGCTTGAAGCAGTCAGTCAGTATTGAATGGACTGAGCTGAAGCAAGGAGCTCCCAAAAACATCACAACAAAGAATGAGAAGAGAACTGACAAATTTGCCCTGCTTTTATTTTCTTATAAAGGTGTGCATTGCGGCTCCTTTATTTTGACTGTATTAAATGGGAACGACTGGTTTCCTAAGGAAACCTGCAGTGTCTTATTTGACCAAAAGAAGGCACCCCATAGCTCCGGACTCCAGACACAAGTGCACATACTCAGCCAAGGGTTCAAGTCAAGTGAAATTTTATTATATTCCAGCACATGAGTAACCACAATATAATAATGAATCTCCTCCATTCTCCTCCAAGCAAGCCTTGTCCTCTACCTTCCAATTCCAAATAGTCTGGATTAGGCGGAGTATCCTCCTTTATGCTAGACTAAGGAGTACTTCTGGTGCTGTCATAGGTAGAAGCCTAACAAAGTAGGGTCAGCCATTACCTGCAACACCACCGATGGACCCAGGAAACCCTACAGGGCTGCACCACGGGACTACAACTCCCAGTACGCCTTGCAGTTGTGGGTCTGGGTTCACCTGCCGAGGAATGCTGCCACCCAGTGCACCAGATGTGTATACATTCTCAATCTGCTACCTCCCAGAGTCCATCCACTGGTTTGACATCCTAGCCAGGGAAGGATGTCTGTTGAATCCCACTAGGACACCAGTCCTTTCATGTTGGCAATGCATATCTAGCACCTGACTAAGAAAGGACATGCCCTGCTCCTGGATATTCATCTCTCTGGCCTCCTGGCCAGACAAGGAAACATATTCTACTTGTAAATAAATATACCTATTTATTTAAACAAATGCAAACTCTTAAATATAGATGAAAGCAGAAGCATTGGTGGAATTCAGCAGAGAAACAAAGGTTTATAGAAGCTTGCACACATTTTGAAATGAGAAAAAAATCATCATAAAAAAACCTTGCGGCTTCCATAATCATTAAGAAGGAATGAAAACTGGTATAATTCTGACCCACTCAGCAAAAATTGTAACTGTCTTTAGCAAAGTTGTGAACGCATGACTGGAAGGTGAGGGAAGGGACACCCGCTTTGCAAAGTCCTGTGCCCATGTAAATCATCAGTGACTTTATTGGGCAATATCTCACTGAGATTCGATACGGTCGTAACTTACGCTCCTGTGTTTTTTGTGTAAAAGTCAAAGCGTGAAACATCGTTCCTACAGTTAAATAGAAATTATTTAAAACTTGGAAAGTGGGAGAAATCTTTTGATATTTTATAGGGTTTTAGTGTGCTAAGCATGTAATGTAATTAGACAAAATAATGAGCGATTTGATCTTCACTCCTAATGTCTCAAAACCTCAAGTCCCTTAACTTGAATGCATTCCAAATCTGTTAACGAGCACAAGGGTTTCTTTGATCTCTTCATGGAGAACGTATTGAGATTATACTCACATCAAACAAAGAATCAAAGAATGGTTTCTGTGCTCAGAAGCTTCTGAATAGCCATTTTAACTGTGTTCCTTTAGAAAGGTGCGACATTTTCTCTACATTGTCTCTATAAAGTTTGAATATTTTATATATTTACACTTTGCTTAAGCTGGATTTTCATCTTGTTTAATCCATCTCAACCCTAAATATAAGAAGCCCTCATGTCTCTGTATTCGAGGGAGCATTTCTGGAAAACTACAACTCTTGAATAAAGCATCATTAGATTTTGGAGGTCAGAGAGAGGATGGAGTTCCATTAGAGCCTGGAAGACAAATGGCAGTTTGGTCAGAGGGAGAATGGAGTTTTGTCGGAGAGAGCAGGATGTCCTAAAACGGAAGTCATATGGTGAGGATAAGGAACAACATGAAACTCTTGTATTTTGTTTTTTTATTAGTTGAATCAAGGCAAATTAAAATTGAAAATGACCACATTAACAGAGCTATCTCAGTTTAGCTTTTCCACTAAATTTCAAGATATAGGTTTATAGTATTATTGTCATGCATATAAACTTCAGTGATGTATGTGAGACATGTCTAATACATTTTCAGATATTGCAAAATGATGTCCTGTGCATTTCAAGGTATAGCAAATACATTTTCAGACATCAGGAATTCACTGGTTAAGTATTTGAAGATATGTGAAAGTGATTTTGTGATGTCTGTATTTCAGACACCTGAAAAGAAATGAGAAGTTACTTTGGAAATGTATGTGAGGTGTTTTTCAAAATGATACTAAGATGTCTTGAAATAACTTCCAGTCCTTTTAATAAATCTTAAAATGTATGTAATAAATATGTCTGGGAATCAAATGTAAGATTTTTTGGTTTTAACATTTCAAGATATCTCAAACAGAAGAGAACTTCAATTTAGGATATGAAGAAATTAATTTGAATGGTATGTCAAAATGCATTTTAGTTTTCTCAAACGAGCATAATTTCTGTGAGATATCTTGATTACATGAGGAGATATCTTGAACCAAAATCCAGCCCATTTTGAGATATCTGAATTGCATTTTTGGATATTTGAAATCCATTTCCAGATACCTTAAAATGCTGTTACTCCTGTAAAATTAAACAAAAAATAAAGGAATGAGAGTCAGGGCCCTGCAGGATGTAATCTTGGTGTCCAGAGCACAAAGAGAAAACAAAACAGAATTGTGCTAAACAAAGCAACTATCTTATTGCCATCTTAAAAAGGTCTTGAAAGGCTTGGAGTGCCATGGACCTAAGAGGATGGTCCACAATTGAACGCAGACTTCCACAGGGACCCTAGTTCATATACTGGTATGACTGGAAGGAGCACGATTTTTGGCTTTTCTCCTCTTCAATTCTAAGGAAACACTTAATTCCTTCTACCATATTCATTCAGAACAGACCTATAAAAATGCTCCCTATGACCACATGTCTGACATTCACTATGTATTTCAACATATGTCAAATACAGTTAAAAATATCCTAAAACCACATGATGTACAATTTAGGATATCTCTAGAAGTCCCATTGAAAACATATGACATTTTATAAGGAGTTACTTGCAGGTATGTTGAATTGTATTTCAAACATAGTCTCACAAAATGTCCAATATTTGATGATATTGTTAAATTATTTTTAAAATGTTGCAGATCATGCCTCAAAATATGAATTTTAAAAAAGACTTCATAAATCTCAAAGTGACCAGTGTTTCAATACTTGCAATTTCCTGAATTTTTAGCAAAGCTTGTTTTTTTTTTGTTCAGGACTTTATATATTATTTTCCGGGGTCCTGAATCATGTACTTTCCAGTTTCATCTGAAGTGAATTGATGACACAAACATTGCAAAAAGGATTAAAGGATTCCAAAAAGATCCATAAAGCAGACCAGGGGCCTCATACATAACGCCGTGCATAGAATTCATACTAAAACATTTTGTATGGACAAAAGTGGAAATGTTTGTACGCACAAAAAATCCAGATGTATAAATATGTGCGTTTGCCAACTTCCACGTTCTTCCGCTACATAAATCCTGGTCAGCGTGAAAAGTAACGCACATACATGCGCCTGCTGCCACTCCCCAAACTCCTCCCAGAATTACACCTCTTTGAATATGCAAATCAATATAAACAGCCCTTAAGCTCAGCATTCTGTGAAAAGGCAATGCCAAAAGCATGGGGGAATTTCAGCAAATACCAAGTGGAGGCAAGGAAAATGTACTATTAGTTGGTTTAAACAGTGGTATAAACAACAAAAGGAAGTTGATCGAGTGACATAGAGTGTCGGAGAAACTCCAAAGTTCAAGTTCACAAAGTCGCACAGTGCCCGAAATAAAAAAAGAAGTTGTCAGATATCAAAGTAGCTGTGAAAAGGCAACTCGTAGCCCACTGTCTGAGTGTCATATGAAAGCTTATTAGGGTAAAGATAAAAGAAAAAAAATAGGGACATAGTGGGAAAAAAGCTCGAAATGTCTACTTTAATCTTGAAATTTCCACTTTAATCACGTAGTTTATTTTGTCATTAAAAAAGAAAATCATAAACTTCATCTAAAATTGTTTCATTTACTAGTTTCTCAAATACCATCATAACTAAAGTAGCACGTTAAATGCTTTGTTTTGTATGTGTTCTTCTATGTGCTCTATGTATGTGAATCACTACGTGCTTCTTAAACAGGTTTTCTCTTCCTCCATCAGGACACAGAATCCATTACATTTGTGATATTACAGCTCTCTGAATAATTTAAATACTGAGATGTATATTTGATATAATTTTCATGATGATAGGAATTAAAGCATGTTATTAAACATGGGAGCACAGTGGTGCAGTGATAGTGATGAGCTGGTGCCTCGTCCAGAGATTTCTCCTGCCTCCTGCAAGATGCTTGCTGCGTCATGCACAACCCTCAATGAAATCATTTATTGCAGCAGTACTGTCTCTTTCAAACGTATTAACTCCCAATTCCTGTCCTTTCTTTTCTTTCTCTAAGTACCCAATAGCCACACAATCAGCTCTGTAATAGATGTTAAGCCATCTGTAAGCTCAGAACGCCAATTCTTCAAAACTTTTAAGGAACATTGAAATATCTTCATAGTACATGTTTAATTATTCTATCCATCTATCCTTCCAGTGTCGCACCAGCCTCAGCAAGAATACAGAGCGAGACAGGAACAATCCGTGAATGGGGCGCCAGCTCCTTGCTAGTGCTGCAACACAGTGTCCTCACATGTTTAATTATTAAAAATATAGATTATTTAAATGATGTTAACGTTTTATCTGTAAAATGTAATAAACATATTTTGCTTCATTTCATCTTAAAATGATATCATCATCATGTGTAAATACATGCTAAAGTGGCTCAGGTTGTGCAATATTATAACAGTATCGCAAGTTTACAGTGAGGTAATTGTACTAATAAGTATAAACAGTTCTACAAGGAGCACTTGATGGACTGATTGATTGCATTTATAGTTCTTGGGATGAAACTGTTTCTGAACCGCAAGGTCAGTACAGGAAAGGCTCTGAAGCGTTTGCCGTATGAGAGCAGTTCAATAGAATGTGCGCATGGTTGAGGCAGCGTGTGCTTGATGCTGTATACCAATAATCCTCTTTCCAATCAGCTGCTGTACAGCTGTGATTCCACACTTAGATACACTGATATAAATACTCCGAGTGGTGCAGTGAGAGTAATATGAAAAAAGATGATCCACTGTGGCAACCCCTAATGGGAGCAGCTGAAAGAAGAAGAAGGTGCAGTGAGAGTAACAACGCTAAAGCAGCTATGGTATTTGGAAGAGTTTGGCCATTCCGTGGACCATTATATTCTTACAAGTTAATTACAATCAGATGCCGTAAACTAATAAACAATATGCGGTTAATTTCAGTGTATTTGATAAAGCCGCGTCAGGGATGTGGATCTAAAAGAGAAGGAGAAACCACACTGGAACGGTAGCATTACTTTAACCCAGGGTGCCGTCAGTTTGCAAAACCGAGTGGAGAACTTGCATATGTCAGGGTTTGAGCTAGTGTGAAAATGTGCATAGCTTTATGCCAAATTTAGGTTTTATACATCACGATTTGAGCATGGAAATGGGCGTACGCAACATTTTTGTGCATACGCACCATTTATACATGAGGCCCCAGCACTTTTCACTGGCCTGCCAAGAGATAGGCTTCAGCACAGCCCTCCTGGCCCCAAGCTTAACAGACAGGCTTTGGCCTCCACAGATCCAAAATGGGGCACATGTTTTAAAAGTTAAAAAATATTTTATATGTTCAAAATGCTAAAAAATACTTTGCAAGGGAAAGGGTAAATTGTAAAACCTTTGACTTGAGAAACAATGCCAATTCGATCTATGCACATTTAAAATGTAGTTTTGTTATGAACTGGAGTACAATGCATTAAACAGATTGAAAGCACTTAAAATAATGTGCTAGAGGGGAATATCATCGCCAAACCCCGGCTAGTAATAAAGGCAAGCATCAAATCTCTTGCGAAAGACCAGCCTCGACACAAACAGATACAGACTCCAGATGTCGAAAGCACACCTGTTTATTGCACACAACACACACAGTGCACAAAACACCACAATATAGCTCACAGTCCCTTTTGTATTTCTTTTCTTCTGCCACCTCTACTCCTCAAGTCGTAAGTTCTGTCCTCTTCCACCCGACTCCGCCTCTCTGAATGGAGTGAGGCGGCCCCTTTTATGACACACCCGGATGTGCTCCTGTTGTGATGGAAGGGCTGCAGTCCATGGCTCAAGAACCATCCAGGCGCCCCCTGGTGGTGGCCATGGACCCCCACAGGGATAAGCTTCACAGCTCTGTATTCGTGGCCCTGATGGAATCCAGGGGGGTTGCCCTCTTGCGTCCAGGGGAATATATTGCGCCTCTCCCGGTCCTTCCTTGTTCCAGGCATCCCGATGGGGCAAGGTCCTTGGTCGTCTGCCACACTTTATAAAATAAAAGATTTATTCTTCACTAAAACTATTTCAATCACAACAAAGCTCCATGGAGCACATAAGCAAAATGGAATTGCCTGAAACACAGAGACAATCCAAATTAAACAAGTCCCAAATCAAATTCCAAAGTGGAAGGTCAAAAATTAAGCAGAATGTTGAACTGTCAGAGATCCAATAATTAACAGACTTCACAATAAAGACAAGAAAATTCAGCACTGCTAAGCTCATTAGAAAAGAACCACCAGGAACTGTGGGAGACCCTCTGGATTTATAGGTCAGAGCGTTGTTCATGGCAGTAATTGGCAGGTGGCCTTGCCTCTTGGGGGACCACACACAAAACACAACATATATATAAAAAAGAAGAATCATGAACAATATTGACATAAATAAAAGAATCCAAAACAGATATAAAATATCCATTTAAAACCCATCCAGGGAAAAAACCCTGGCTGAGACATGACAGTTTATATAAACTAAAATGTTACGTAAGATTTTGTATTTATATGTATTTGATGTTTCAGTGTCATTTTTGAATGATTATGTTTTATATTGTTATGTTTTCTTTTTTCTGTTATGTTCATAATTGTGTATTGTCCCTATAATTGTGCTACCATTCCATGTGTGTTGTGGGTGAAGCCCCAGAAGCCAGGGCCACTCTGACATCATGCTTTCTGAGCCCACTCTTTGGTTTGTCCATGTCCATGTCATGGCCAGTGTTGATTAAACTAAAACCAAGAGAACATTCTAGCGTGGTGGAGTATAAAATAAGTATTAATTTTTGTTTTTTTTTTTGTGGATTTTTTGGCAGTTCTCATTATTTCTGTTTTCTTTTTTTCATGTTCAGATTTTGCATTGGAACTCGTTGCCTTGGATTGCCTTTTTAGACACGTTCTTTCTGCTATTTTAAACGTTTTTGTTATTTCCTTTATTTCTGTAAACCTCTATTTATAAAGATTATAATTTGGGATTGCCCTTACAAACCAGAGTTTTCACAATTTGATCTCTCTTGTATGACATTTTTATATTTCATAATCTTTTAGAACTTTCAAGGCCAGCTGCCCACTTTGGGGTCTACTCAGGTTGTAGCATGGAGGTAGATCTCTGGGGCAAGCTGGCCCGAGTTATGCATCTTCTGTGGAACCAGCACCCCAGCCTGAAATGCAAAGGTTTCTCAGCAGTGATGTGAGGTTGGACCTGTCACTTTGAGGTTCCACACACTTTGCATGATGTTGTCATTAAGACCCCACATAAGTCAGCACCATGGGATAATCAGTGTCCAAGCTTGTGGATACAATCTAAAATGTTTCAAGAGTGCTTCTCATTTAAGATTGTTCATCAGTTCTATAAACCTGCTTTCTCCATTATTGGATTACACTGGTGCTGGAGCCTGTCTCAGAAGCACCAAATGAAACTCTTCGTTTCCCATCCATCTCTTCACATTGTTACTCATACAACTGCACTCCCCAACAAAGGGCCAGTTTAGAGCTACCTGCTTTTTTTTGGAAGTATGCAGGGAAACCCCCTTTGTATGGTATGTTAGAGCTGTGAGTCAGCGGTGCTAACCAGCATGCCAATCAACTGGAAATATTTCTGAAATTTCAAATTTATTAGTGAACATTCATCAGTAGGTTGAGGCCAGTCTGAGTCGTTTTATAATAATGACCGATGGAAACCTACAGATTCTGAAACATCTGCCTTACACTTCTGTTGTGTTGTGTATTACTTTCAGGGTGTGACCTCCTAGAGGTAGGGGGCTGTAAAGTTCAGTAGATCAAGTCCAGCGTGTGCAGAGTGAGTGGGTGTTGCTGGTCACAAACTGTGAATAGCCCCTCACCCACCGCTCCTCTTTCCCTACGTTAAGAGCACTAAACCCACACGCTTTTGTGTTGTCATTTTGTTTTTCAAGGCCTGCTCCTTTCATTAACATGACAAATAAGGGGCATATAATGGGATCTACTAACGGCCCAAGGCTTCAAAAGCAGCAGCAGCCCTTTGTGAAGTGGACTGCCACTTGCACTTTGGTTTCTTTTTTCTTTTAAATTTAGTAACTCCTTCCCTGGGGAGCTCCTTAGGTAGGTATGAAACAGGGGCTGCTGAAGTTAGAAGAACAATCACCTCTGTTGTGTGATCTGCATGGACTGTGATAAAAATCAGCCAGCTTTTATTTAGTGTCCTCCACAGAGAATTATAACAAGGAAGGTAAATGATAAAGTAAAACACAGAGAAAAGCAGTTCATGTATGCGTGATGGTAAGGCTGATGATAAAAATCAATCACCTCCTACAACTATCCTGGAGTGAAACTGAGCAGTCATTACCACTGCAGTCATGTTTAATTGAAAGCTTTACGTTTTAAAAACGGTATTTCCCCATATATTAATTTTCTGATCCCATTTTATCCAGTCAAGAGTGATAGAGTGCTGTCGTTTATCTTAGCAGCAACAGGTGCAGGGCTGAGACCAACCATCAATGGCATGCTAGTCCATCGCCGAATGCACTCATCTGCACACTTACACTCACTGATATGGGTTTTTTTTAGTTGGGGAGAACCCAGGCAAGAACCCACACAGAGATGGGGGGAACATTGACACTCCCTTATCTAATATTTGAATCTGGAACTCTGGAGCTGCAAGGCAGGAGTACTATGTGATGATTGTTTGGGAGCCTCTTAAACAAACCATCGTACTTACTGTAACCAAAATGTGTAGGTGTAAAAGTGATACAGTGCTTTTATTAAAACAAAGTCAAACTAACAGTGTCCAAAGGTGCAGTGCTCAAATAGTTCTTAATAAATAATCCTTAAAAACAGTGATGATCTGTGAGGTAAAATGCAAAATGTAAAACGAGAATAACACAGTCATCAGGTTAATGTGCCATCTGACAAGCCGAGCACAACTCCCACTTTGTCTCCCCAGCTCACCCATTGCTGACTCAGTTGATAGAGACACCAACAGCCATGGTTCTCACCAGCCCAAGCCTCTTAAACCTGCTACCGTTAATAACGTTACAAATAGCAAATAGAACATAGGTACAGTAGGTGCGAAAGTGATACAGTGCTTTTATTAAAACAATGTCAAACCAACAGTGTTCAAAAGTGCAGTGCTTAAACTTTCAATAAATCAATAATCCTTAAAAACAGTAATGATCCATGAGATAAAATCCAGATTTTAACAAAGGATAAAACTGGCACAGTCATCGGGTCAATGTTCCATCTGATGAGCCCAGCACAACTCCCACTTTGTCTCCCTGGGTCACCCATTGCTCACTCAGCCATTGGAGACACCAACAGCAGTGGTTCATACCAGCCCAAGCCCCATCTTAGCCGCCTCAGATCCCTGGGGAGGACTTCACCACACTTTGACAAATATTCAGTGGGGACGATCTGCCCCTGGAGCGCCGATCCTTCGCAGGGACAATGACTGGCAAGGCTCCTTCCTCTAGACCCGATGCTGTTCTCACATCTATGTTTCTGTTATGTCCTTTTTTTCTGTCTCCCCCTCTATGCTGTGCAAGCTTCTCTTATGAAGTTTCTCTAATTGGGCACTGGTATGGTGTGATGAGCTGCGTCCTCCGCGGCACCATTGAGACACCTGACTGATTTGCTCGACATTGCATGTGTGTGCAGCTCGGTCAGCCGGCATCTCAATTAACTGCTGAGCGAAACGCACTCGCACAAAGCCGAGCCCAGTTGGAGCCTACACTTTTTGGGGCTCAATTATTTATTTCAAATTCGCACGATGATAATGACCACTTATCACATACTAATCATGACAAGACCGTGGTAGATGAAAATAAGCTCATAAAAGTGATGTGCTCCCATTGTTGGAATTGCAAATTGAAAGAACTCATTCAAACAGGAAGAGCCTGATAAAAGTGTAAAGAAGTGCCCAGCTGGAAAAGATTACCTGGGATTATTCCTTTTAAATTATTATAATTATTATTATAAATTGTTAACTATTATTCATTTTTATAATTATATAATGATAATATTATAATTATAGTTATTACAATTATTTTCCTTCTAAATTATTTTAATTATTATTGTAAATGTTTAATTATGATTAATTATTATAAATACAGTAGTTATAATTATTCTGATTATTCCTTCCCTGTAGTATGTGTTTCTTTGTGTTTAATTCTTTTTTTCTCTTGTTTGGAAATGTACAAAAGAGGGCCCAAAGAAAATCCTGAAATTGTTAAGAAAAAATTAAGTAGAAAGGTTACAGCAATTCCCTCTTCGTCACTTTCACATTACTCTCCTTGAGATACAATACACTTGACCCCGTGCTTCTTCCATTTCTGGAAACATTTTCTGCGCTCGTTTTTTGTTACCGTATCTAGAGCCTCCTGGATTTCTTACCAGAGATGGAGTTATTTTCCGACTTTGTATTGAGGTCAATTTTGACTTTGTTAAGAAAAAAAGATTTTGAGGTTTATTTTGAAAGATAACAGCTTTTCAGTTTAAAACTCATTAAAAAATAATGGAGAGAATTGTAGCTTAATGGAGATGGTACTAAGTGGACCACGGAATATATTTATGAATTTTTAAACTTTTACCTAAGTTAGTAGTACTAATATTTTTGTTCATTGTAGTGTACAACTGCAATCTCACAACTTTACGGCAATGGGTTCAAACACTGGCCTTGCCAGAGTAAAGTCTCTTTCTTCTCCCCATATCCTTTTTGGAGTTTTCTCTGCATCCCACAGTTTTGCATCCACCTCTCAAAAACGTGTTCTGTGTGAACTGGCAAATCTAAATTGGCACACTGCTAGACTGGCACCCCATGCATTATTGCTTCCTACCTTGCAGTCCAGCTATCTTGATTAACTGGGTTTAGTAACAAAAAGAGGGGTGACATTTGTGGCAACTACAACAGCATCCCTGGCCCCCCTCCAATAAACCCCAGACATAATCACACAACAACAGTTTTGGGTTCAAACAATGGTTTATATTACAAGATACCTTGCACAGGCTTCATTCCTCCAACAATAAACCCAGTTCCTTTTCTTTATTTCTTCCTCTGCTCTTCCAAGGCTTCATCCTCCTCCTCTTCTCCTGACTCCAACTCTCTGAATGAGCAGGAGGGGCCTTTTATGTTGGACCTGGGACATTGCACTGAGGTAGCCCCTCCAAGTAAGGACAGCCATTCTCTGCAACTCCCTCTTTTGGTACCCATGGAATCCAGCAGGGCCCAACAGAGCTACAGTTCCTAGTATACCCTATGGGTGTGTATATTGGTGCACCAGCCCAGGAATGCTGCCACCTAGTGTACTGGAGGAATAGGCTGTCTCCCTTGGTCCATCCATTATACTGGCTTCCTGTAAGCGGTCATCTGTCTGCTCTCAACTGGATGCTAGTACTTCTGTTTCTCCTGTCATGCTGGCATCCCATGCCAGCCTTCTGGTTGAGACACGGAATCCCCTGCCTCTCTTTCAGAGCACTCATTATGCTGGCTTCCAGGCCAGATAAGGGAATGAGGTCCATTCCAGCTGGTATGCCAGTCCATCCATAACACACTATATAAAAGAAGCACTGATTTGATGACAGACAACATGTTAAGTGGCATTCGTGAGGAAAGTTCAGAAATGTAGAAACGATAGAGCTCCTGCCACTCTACTACACACTGGAAAAGAAGCCATCTGTTGCCCACTCCTTATACAGAGCTATCTTTGATAGGCACACTTGCTTCTGCACCTGTCTGCCTGTACTTGGGGCAGCTGTGCCTCATTGCCACTCTCAGACTCTCCAGATAGACAACTGCTGCTATTCACATTATATACTCTTCAATTTCATGTTTTTTTCTTAAGTTACAAACAGCAGTTGCCTCTTAGTGCCCCATTTCTTACACTGGTTGTTGCAGATTTGAATTGTATTGTGGCCTTTTACTATTGTGACCAGAAGTGGGGTGCTAGTAAGCAGACCCTAAACCAAGAATAATGGCAGTGAAGCTAAAACTAAACCAAAAAAGGTAGTCATTAATAACAAAAAGAAGGTAGATCACACAAGAAAGAAAGTAGAAGGTAGATTAAATAAGAAAAAAAAAATATCAAAAAAATGACCAAAAATAATAAACAATCATTAGTCCTCTGACTATAATTTCACAGATATGTTCTCAAAGAATATGGAATGCCCCTGTCTTGCTTCTTCGCTCTGGCCACCTTTGCCAAACCCTTCCTCTTGACTCCACTCTTAACCACATAATGCCTGGAGAAGCCTTTTTAAGCTCCGGCCAGTAAGTCCTCATAGGCAGTGGTGGATGGATTCCCCCCTACTGTTGGGGAGGGCCTTCTCTCATCATTTATTTATGCAGGTTACGTTAATATCAGAGTGGGAGTTTGCGCACTTTCAGATTCATAGAATGTTCATAGTTGAAGATTGGAGGGGTCCCTCTAGGAGATCATTCGCATTCATTTATGTACGTTATGTGTGATGTAATATATGGGTGTTTGGATGAGCTCTGGTGCCCCCCAAGTCATTGCACCCTCTAGGTCAGTCCCTACTCAGCTTTAGCCTAGATTTGACCCTGATTATAAGGAAGCCCCAAGAATCACTTCCAGGTTCAGGAATGGTGAAGTGTGTCCCAGATCCATGGCGTGATCAGTGGCCCAGAGAAGGTGCAGGATTTTTTTGTAACACTGTGGCTCAGATTTTGAGTTTAGGTGTGTGCAGGAGAGACATGCAGCCACAGAGCGCATAATGAAGGAACAGATAAGCATTTATGTTCATGAGATCAATCCATTCAGCCATCCCTCATTAGTGCACCGACAATCACAAGGAGTATAAAAAGTCTGAGTAGGAGAAGAAAGGGAGTTAAAAAACAAAACAGTGGGATTGATGGAGAAAGCAGAATCAGGCAGTTGAGACAGTGAGGATGAGAGGAGGTGAGGCAGGTGGAGTGAGTTAAATGACACTCCAGGAATGAATCACTCCTGTTGAGCCATGGGAGCAGGAAGGATCGAGGGCTCTAGAGACCTGTGGTGATGGACTGAAGTGGCAGGATAAGGGAGTCTGGCTCAGTGAATGAGAAGGCTGGAAAGCAAGCCAGAAGGTGGTCCATGTTGACTGGCATCTCAGCCTTGCTGCAAGACCTGGAGATGAGTGAAAGAGAGAGAAGTACTGGGGTTTAGAAAGATAATTTTGACTTTGATTTCATGCTTCTTTTCATTGTATGTTTTAACTTCCTCATGTCACTATTTCTGTGGTGGGCTGGCTTCCTGCCCGGGGTTTGCTTCCTGCCTTGTGCCCTGTGTTGGCTGGGATTGGCTCCAGCAGACCCCTGTGACCTTGTAGTTAGGATATAGCGGGTTGGATAATGGATGGATGTCACTATTTGTTTGGACTCTTTATTGATGAAGATTTGGAAGTGCATTGCACTTTTTAAACACTGTACAATTGATAGCACACTGTGCATCGGTAACTGCCTTGGTTACGAACTACTGAAGTTCTGGTAACTGAGTGATGCCCATGGCAGTAGGCACCCAGGGCATCATGAGACCCCAGTTTTCTTTTACGGGCCAGACAGACAAAATGCATTTTGCTGTCTGACACATGCAATAGGGTGCAAGAAACAGTACAATGGACTTGCCTCCTGCTATCTGTTTTATTAGGTGATTTCTGTATAATTTCACTTTCTATTATATATGTCTGTTTCCATGTGGTGCTTGTTTAACTACACTGATATGTTTAGAGAAACATCCTCCATCGGTATAAATATTACTTGGGTGCCTTTCAGTCTGGATCTCTTCCCAAAACAAGTATAAGCAGTAACAATTCCAGGCCTCTATTCCTAAACAAACTTTTATTCTGCGTATCCACAAAATGACACCCATACTGTTGTTGGCAACATTGCTTTACTTTTCTTTCCTCTGTCACGACTTATTCAGACTTGCATAGGATGTGCTTATGTACTACCATGGCCTTAGTCCATCCATGCCAACCAATGTAATGCCATAGGGCAATGCTGTCCATGGACTGTGACTTGTGTAAAAGGAAATGGGACATCTGTCTATGAGGTCCATTACATTTTGATTATGAACTTTCTAAATCACCTTGATGTTTAGATGTTCTTTAGTGGGTGTAGGGGCCCTTATGTTTGCCAGAAAAGCATTCCCTATTCACTGCCATTACTGGCCTGTACCAATAAAATGCCCAATTTTGGTCCTTCCAGAATCCAAGAATCTCAATCTGTCCAAGCAAACAACTTTTTCCAACTTCTCAATTGTCCAGTTTTGTTGCTTGTGTACCCACTGGAGAAATTCTTTCTAGTTTTTACTGACAACATCAGCACTGAACATGGTCTTTGGCTGTTTTAACCCTTTTGAAACAAAGTCCAAAAAGTGGTGCATTCTGAGGTGACATTCTCCAGACCAACATCAAATTCAGGTATGATTGGCCTAGTGATGGCCTATCTGTTTCATTCCTTGTCATTCTTCTTTGACCGCTCTGATCCATAAGCTGTTTTCATCCACCGGAAGACCAAGCACTGGTAGTTTTTTGCTTTCTGCACCATTCGTAGTAAACCGTTGATAGGATTGTGTGAAAAACTTGTGATGACGGCCATTTGGGGGATGCTAAAACCAACACACAGTGCCAACTATTATGCTACATTCAAAGTCATTAAAGTCACTTGTTATGCCCATTGAACACTAATTGATGCTACAAATGCCAGACTGCTTGATTAATCCTATGCGCCACTATCATGTTCTTATGGTGCAACCAGGATTATTGCCTTGGCTTAAGTTTTTTTTTATTGTTTCTTTGATATATTTGTTGTTTTCCATTGTTTGATAATTCTGCTTTTGGTTTGCTTTTATATTAAATTATGTTTATCTTTGATATTGTATCACTATATATACTTTTATGTCTTTTGCTTTAATTTCTTATGTTTTGTGGTCACACAGACATCACTGCTGAAGCACCTCCCTCAGACTTCATACCTGAGACTGGAAAGTGGATCCTTCAGTGGTTCATTGATGTTCAAAGAGTACATTTCATGGTAAGCATTGATTGCTCTGTTTCCTGGAGTTGTTGGTCCTGTGTAAAGTTTTTAATTCTTGGATTTTGAACTGGCGGGTGGCCTTTTTAAGCATGTTTTCTATGTCTTTTTGACATTTTTTAGTTTATTTAAATGAAGTCTTTATTCATAAAGACTCCTTTTTGGATTTGCCCTGTAGTCAAAAGTGTACTGTTTCCTTTACCATTTTTTTGTATATGCTAGTAAAGTTTGGGGTCAGGTCACCTGGGAAGAGGACTAGAGATGTTGGTGTCCTGTTGACTACACCTGCTTAGCTAAGCTCAATGTCAGTTTAGGAGTGAGGCAGAAAACAGAATGTGCATAAAAATTATGGCTGGACTGGACACATGTGAACTGTAATAAAACTAGTTACATTTTACCACTTCTACACTTTTAAGAGGTGAAGTTTTAAACATGGCAAAATGGGGTTGAGGCTTCTAAACATAAGCCAAGAACCAGGTCAGGAGCTTCAGTGCCCAGCAATGAAGTGGCTCACCCACCTCAACCCTTAGTCTTGGATGCTGCACTGAATGTGGTGTAAGGTTATAAACCAGTGCACCCCTGTTGTGGAGCAGCATGCCTTCTGGGAGTAATGCCCCTAGCAAGCATTTATTTCATCTTGACAACACAGATATTACATGTCGAAGATAACAAACGAGAAAACAAAATGGCCACATGGCAAACTAAAAATAAATGAACAAATAAATAAAATTCCTTATGGTTGAATGGTAAAAGAAAAACATTCAAATAGTATAATTCTCAAAAAGTCTGAACAGTACAAAAAATATTTGCAGCAAAAGAAGATATCAAACAACTCATTACATAACAAGTGGCTATCTAGAAAATTGGAAGAAGTAATTTTAAAGCTATCTATTATCTTGGTAAAGGTTATAGGTAAGTTCAGTTAGAAGGAAAATCACAAGAATGCATAGTCTATAAAAAGTGATAAACCCCACAGTCTGTTCGAATTCAATAAAATGCCATTTGATTTACATGAGGAACCTACTACAGCATATTCAGCATCTCATGGTCAGCATGCTTGAAGGCCATGAAAACTGCTGTGCTTCAAAATGAGCTATTCACTACACGTCTCCTACATGTAGTCCTGATTTTCTGAGTGAGATATTTACTTTTAATGGTATTTCTAATCAGCACCCTTCTTCATCTGATGATCACCCTACCAGATGTGCTTTATCTGTGCACTTCTAGATCAGCTGTACATCACAAGAAAGATCTCTGGATCACCTACAGTACCTGTTCCAAATTTCTATTTTCACTTCCAGTTGTCATGCATACTCTTGCAGAGAGCCAACCACTAAAATTCTCGTATGCTATGATTTTTATATATATATATATATATATATATATATATATATATATATATATATATATATATATATATATATATATACCATCATATGTGTGTGTATGGTTTTATATTCTTAAACCAAATATTTGTTATTGTATAGTTAAAATGAGGGATAGAGACAGACTTCAAGATGCTCAGACAAGGCAAGATAATCCTACAAAGAACGACCGCCCAGGGAGTAATGGGGAATCATGACAGAAATCCTCATTATTCCTCACTTACCGGATTAGTTCCACTGCTTTAAAACTGTCTGGACCCAAGATATGTGATTCATTTAGGCAGCAAAATAAAGAAAGAAAAAAGAAAGAAAGATTCAAATAAATTATCAAAGCTGAGCAAAAATGTCACTTTGTCTGGTGGATGAAAAACAATTTCAGAGTTGTTTTCACTTTCTCCAGTAGAGTCCTAAAATAAAACACCAAGGTGAAGACATCTGATCTCGCTAGAATCCATTATTGCCAAAAAAAGAAAGAAATATGTTGAAACTACAGAGAGCATTCATCTTGAATGACAAAAAAAGAAAAAGTGGCATGACTCTAAAAAACTGAAAAACTTATTTTACTAAATGATGAAAAAAATGGTGGAATTAAAATATACATTCATTTTACAAAATTGGAACACACATAGAGAACTTCTGAGCTCCCAAAGACCAGGTAAATGACTGTCTTCTTGACCACAATCTGGAGTTATTGCCAGAATCAGGGGTTAAAATTTAATACTTGCAGTCATCAGGGAATGATGTCCTCTAGTGGCCATTGGAAGTTCTGCATTGCTAATGATTAAAGCAGCCAGTAAATCTAAGGCCAGGTTTATACTTCACAAGACGCTTGCTCCAGTGGACGCTACTGCTACACAAGCGTTGTACTGTTTATACTTGTGCATGTACTTTATGTAAATCTGGAACATTCCACCAGGTGGCATTGCGAGATATTATCGCGGTGAGAACAGGTTCAGTTTTGCTGTGTTGTGAATTGCCTGAAACACGCATTAAATTCCGGGGACACCTTGCCACAATATCTCTGAAAAGGATGGTTTAATGATTACATCCATCAATCCAGGGGTGCGCCCATTCCAGCAAGCATTGGGTGTGAGACAGAAACAAAATCCCTGGACGTGGCATCAGCTCATTGTAAGCTGAACACAAGCAAAAACATATACTAATGTCATTTTAGTGCCACCAAATTCCCAAACCTTAATGTGTTTGGAAGGAAACCTGAGCACTCTGTGGAAACCAACCAGGAAAACATGCAAAATCCAGGCAGGCAAGACCAGGGATGTGACTCCCTGCGAAACAGCAGCGCTACCGCTATGCCAACGCACAGCCCCCATATGTGTAATTATTAACAGTATTCATTATTTAAATGAAGTTAACAATGTATCTGTAAAATGTAACATACTGTACATACTTGAATGCATTTCATCACGAAAGTGATATCAAGTATAAATCTAAGGATTCTAAAGCTGTGCAGAGAGCTGGAATATTATAAATCTAATGTGTTCTGTGTGGCAATTGCTGTTTGCCACTGCTGTCAGGTCAGGAGGAAGCCCCAGAAGCACATAGTGATTAACAACTGGGTCGGTTTTACAATGATGTTTATGATGGTCTACTTTAATGATAAAATAAACTACGGGATTAAAGTGGACATTTTGAGATTTAAGTAGAAATTTTCACTTTAATCACAAATTAGACCTTTTCATTGTGTCCCTAGTTTTTTTTCTCTGTGGCTCAAATACGCTGGCATACATTCTGATGCCATTGTGAAGGTGCAGAAAGAAAAAAAAAAGACTGCACAGAAGATGGTATGTGAGACCTTTAAAATGTATTGTGTCATTATGTTGGGGAATATGCGACACTTGAATATAAAAGCACCAGAAATGCATTTGTGTGTCGGTATTTTGCTTCACCACATCGAACCATTCATCAAACATCGAAGAAAGCACATCGATCCTGTAGGATCCGCAAAGCGGCTTTCTGTCACATGCAGATAGTAAACAGAGACTCTGACGTCACATTCCGACTTTTATCACACTGCACCCCCTGACTTTTTGCTGG